>NW_027553222.1:0-43538 GCF_045843805.1 Urocitellus parryii | reverse complement strand
TGGCCTGGATCTCCGGGGCCCTGCTGCAGGCTGCTGGGATCCCTGGCACTCTTATCACTTTGATTTTTTCTGCTTGCCCCCTCCCCCAGCGCTGGCTAGCCAGGTTTCCTTTTGGCTGCTACTGGGAGGAGGGGTTGGAGGTCAGGTGACTCTGGTTTCCCCCTAGTCTGTATGGAGGCTCAGCTTGATACTCCCTCTCCCCGGCAAGCCTAGGAGAGATTTTATGCGAATTCCCGCTGTCTGGGGGGTGAGCTGAATGACACCGACCTGTTTTGATGTCGCACTCTGAAGGAGAGTGGCGGTGTATCCTTCAGCTTTCCCGGATGGTGGCCGCTGACTGCCTAGGCTGAGTGTCCGCTGTGGGGGATGGGACTGTACCGCTTCCTTCCCCTTCTGAGAACCCGTGCTCGGCCCAAGGGTCCGTGTGAGCTTGGCTGGTGGGATTCCACCTAATGGCCTTCCTAACCTCCCTGCTTGCCAATTAATGGCTTCACTGAGGCGCCATGCCTTCTGTAGCCGCTGGGCAGGCCACGCGGAATCAGTTGGCCTGGATCTCCGGGGCCCTGCTGCAGGCTGCTGGGATCCCTGGCACTCGATCACTTTGATTTTTCTGCTTGCCCCTCCCCCAGCGCTGGCTAGCCAGGTTTCCTTTTGGCTGCTACTGGGAGGAGGGGTTGGAGGTCAGGTGACTCTGGTTTCCCCCTAGTCTGTATGGAGGCTCAGCTTGATACTCCCTCTCCCGGCAAGCCTAGGAGAGATTTTTATGGGAATTCCTGCTGTCTGGGGGTGAGCTGAATGACACCGACCTGTTTTGATGTCGCACTCTGAAGGAGAGTGGCGGTGTATCCTTCAGCTTTCCCGGATGGTGGCCGCTGACTGCCTCGGCGGAGTGTCCGCTGTGGGGGATGGGACTGTACCGCTTCCTTCCCCTTCTGAGAACCCGTGCTCGGCCCAAGGGTCCGTGTGTGCTTGGCTGGTGGGATTCCACCTAATGGCCTTCCTAACCTCCCTGCTTGCCAATTAATGGCTTCACTGAGGCGCCACGCATTCTGTAGCCGCAGGGCAGGCCACGCGAATCAGTTGTCCTGGATCTCCGGGGCCCTGCTGCAGGCTGCTGGGATCCCGGGCACTCTATCACTTTGATTTTTCTGCTTGCCCCTCCCCCAGCGCTGGCTAGCCAGGTTTCCTTTTGGCTGCTACTGGGAGGAGGGGTTGGAGGTCAGGTGACTCTGGTTTCCCCCTACTCTGTATGGAGGCTCAGCTTGATACTCCCTCTCCCGGCAAGCTAGGAGAAGATTTTATGCGAATTCCTGCTGTCTGGGGGGTTGAGTTGAATGACACCGACCTGTTTTGATGTCGCACTCTGAAGGAGAGTGGCGGTGTATCCTTCAGCTTTCCCGGATGGTGGCCGCTGACTGCCTCGGCGGAGTGTCCGCTGTGGGGGATGGGACTGTACCGCTTCCTTCCTCTTCTGAGAACCCGTGCTCGGCCCAAGGGTCCGTGTGGGCTTGGCTGTGGGATTCCACCTAATGGCCTTCCCTAACCTCCCTGCTTGCCAATTAATGGCTCACTGAGGCGCCACGCCTTCTGTAGCCGCAGGGCAGGCCTGCGAATCAGTTGGCCTGGATCTCCGGGGCCCTGCTGCAGGCTGCTGGGATCCCGGGCACTCTATCACTTTGATTTTTTCTGCTTGCCCCTCCCCCAGCGCTGGCTAGCCAGGTTTCCTTTGGCTGCTACTGGGAGGAGGGGTTGGAGGTCAGGTGACTCTGGTTTCCCCCTAGTCTGTATGGAGGCTCAGCTTGATACTCCCTCTCCCGGGCAAGCCTAGGAGAGATTTATGCAAATTCCCGCTGTCTGGGGGGTGAGCTGAATGAACACCGACCTGTTTTGATGTCGCACTCTGAAGGAGAGTGGCGGTGTACCCTTCAGCTTTCCCGGATGGTGGCCGCTGACTGCCTCGGCGGAGTGTCCGCTGTGGGGGATGGGACTGTACCGCTTCCTTCCCCTTCTGAGAACCCGTGCTCGGCCCAAGGGTCCGTGTGGGCTTGGCTGGTGGGATTCCACTAATGGCCTTCCCTAACCTCCCTGCTTGCCAATTAATGGCTTCACTGAGGCGCCACGCCTTCTGTAGCCGCAGGCAGGCACGCGAATCAGTGGCCTGGATCTCCGGGGCCGTGCTGCAGGCTGCTGGGAACCCTGGCACTCTATCACTTTGATTTTTTCTGCTTGCCCCTCCCCCAGCGCTGGCTAGCCAGGTTTCCTTTTGGCTGCTACTGGGAGGAGGGGTTGGAGTCAGGTGACTCTGGTTTCCCCTAGTCTGTATGGAGGCTCAGCTTGATACTCCCCTCTCCCGGCAAGCCTAGGAGAGATTTTATGCGAATTCCCGCTGTCTGGGGGGTGAGCTGAATGACACTGACCTGTTTTGATGTCGCACTCTGAAGGAGAGTGGCGGTGTATCCTTCAGCTTTCCCGGATGGTGGCTGCTGACTGCCTCGGCAGAGTGTCCGCGGTGGGGGATGGGACTGTACCGCTTCCTTCCCCTTCTGAGAACCCGTGCTCGGCCCAAGGTCCGTGTGTGCTTGGCTGGTGGGATTCCACCTAATGGCCTTCCCTAACCTCCCTGCTTGCCAATTAATGGCTTCACTGAGGCGCCACGCCTTCTGTAGCCGCAGGGCAGGCCACGCGAATCAGTTGGCCTGGATCTCCGGGGCCCTGCTGCAGGCTGCTGGGATCCCTGGCACTCTATCACTTTGATTTCTTCTGCTTGCCCCTCCCCCAGCGCTGGCTAGCCAGGTTTCCTTTTGGCTGCTACTGGGAGGAGGGGTTGGAGGTCATGTGACTCTGGTTTCCCCCTAGTCTGTATGGAGGCTCAGCTTGATACTCCCTCTCCCGCAAGCCTAGGAGAGATTTTATGCGAATTCCCGCTGTCTGGGGGGTGAGCTGAATGACACCGACCTGTTTTGATGTAGCACTCTGAAGGAGAGTGGCGGTGTATCCTTCAGCTTTCCCGGATGGTGGCCGCTGACTGCTCGGCGGAGTGTCCGCTGTGGGGGATGGGACTGTACCGCTTCCTTCCTCTTCTGAGAACCCGTGCTCGGCCCAAGGGTCCGTGTGGGCTTGCCTGGTGGGATTCCACCTAATGGCCTTCCCTAACCTCCCTGCTTGCCAATTAATGGCTTCACTGAGGCGCCACGCCTTCTGTAGCCGCAGGGCAGGCCCCGCGAATCAGTTGGCCTGGATCTCCGGGGCCCTGCTGCAGGCTGCTGGGATCCCGGGCACTCTATCACTTTGATTTTTTCTGCTTGCCCCTCCCCCAGCGCTGGCTAGCCAGGTTTCCTTTTGGCTGCTACTGGGAGGAGGGGTTGGAGGTCAGGTGACTCTGGTTTCCCCCTAGTCTGTATGGAGGCTCAGCTTGATACTCCTCTCCCGGCAAGCCTAGGAGAGATTTTATGCAAATTCCCGCTGTCTGGGGGGTGAGCTGAATGACACCGACCTGTTTTGATGTCGCACTCTGAAGGAGAGTGACGGTGTACCCTTCAGCTTTCCCGGATGGTGGCCGCTGACTGCCTCGGCGGAGTGGTCCGCTGTGGGGGATGGGACTGTACCGCTTCCTTCCCCTTCTGAGAACCCGTGCTCGGCCCAAGGGTCCGTGTGGGCTTGGCTGGTGGGATTCCACCTAATGGCCTTCCCTAACCTCCCTGCTTGCCAATTAATGGCTTCACTGAGGCGCCACGCCTTCTGTAGCCGCAGGGCAGGCCACGCGAATCAGTTGGCCTGGATCTCCGGGGCCGTGCTGCAGGCTGACTTTGATTTTTTCTGCTTGCCCCTCCCCCAGCGCTGGCTAGCCAGGTTTCCTTTTGGCTGCTACTGGGAGGAGGGGTTGGAGGTCAGGTGACTCTGGTTTCCCCCTAGTCTGTATGGAGGCTCAGCTTGATACTCCCTCTCCCGGCAAGCCTAGGAGAGATTTTATGCGAATTCCCGCTGTCTGGGGGGTGAGCTGAATGACACTGACCTGTTTTGATGTCGCACTCTGAAGGAGAGTGGCGGTGTATCCTTCAGCTTTCCCGGATGGTGGCTGCTGACTGCCTCGGCAGAGTGTCCGCGGTGGGGGATGGGACTGTACCGCTTCCTTCCCCTTCTGAGAACCCGTGCTCGGCCCAAGGGTCCGTGTGTGCTTGGCTGGTGGGATTCCACCTAATGGCCTTCCCTAATCTCCCTGCTTGCCAATTAATGGCTTCACTGAGGCGCCACGCCTTCTGTAGCCGCAGGGCAGGCCACGCGAATCAGTTGGCCTGGATCTCCGGGGCCCTGCTGCAGGCTGCTGGGATCCCTGGCACTCTATCACTTTGATTTCTTCTGCTTGCCCCTCCCCCAGCGCTGGCTAGCCAGGTTTCCTTTTGGCTGCTACTGGGAGGAGGGGTTGGAGGTCAGGTGACTCTGGTTTCCCCCTAGTCTGTATGGAGGCTCAGCTTGATACTCCCTCTCCCGGCAAGCCTAGGAGAGATTTTATGCGAATTCCCGCTGTCTGGGGGTGAGCTGAATGACACCGACCTGTTTTGATGTAGCACTCTGAAGGAGAGTGGCGGTGTATCCTTCAGCTTTCCCGGATGGTGGCTGCTGACTGCCTCGGTGGAGTGTCCGCTGTGGGGGATGGGACTGTACCGCTTCCTTCCCCTTCTGAGAATCCGTGCTCGGCCCAAGGGTCCGTGTGGGCTTGGCTGGTGGGATTCCACCTAATGGCCTTCCCTAACCTCCCTGCTTGCCAATTAATGGCTTCACTGAGGCGCCACGCATTCTGTAGCCGCAGGGCAGGCCACGCGAATCAGTTGTCCTGGATCTCCGGGGCCCTGTTGCAGGCTGCTGGGATCCCGGGCACTCTATCACTTTGATTTTTTCTGCTTGCCCCTCCCCGAGCGCTGGCTAGCCAGGTTTCCTTTTGGCTGCTACTGGGAGGAGGGGTTGGAGGTCAGGTGACTCTGGTTTCCCCCTAGTCTGTATGGAGGCTCAGCTTGATACTCCCTCTCCCGGCAAGCCTAGGAGAGATTTTATGCGAATTCCTGCTGTCTGGGGGGTGAGTTGAATGACACCGACCTGTTTTTGATGTCGCACTCTGAAGGAGAGTGGCGGTGTATCCTTCAGCTTTCCCGGATGGTGGCCGCTGACTGCCTCGGCGGAGTGTCCGCTGTGGGGGATGGGACTGTACCGCTTCCTTCCTCTTCTGAGAACCCGTGCTCGGCCCAAGGGTCCGTGTGGGCTTGGCTGGTGGGATTCCACCTAATGGCCTTCCCTAACCTCCCTGCTTGCCAATTAATGGCTTCACTGAGGCGCCACGCATTCTGTAGCCGCAGGGCAGGCCACGCGAATCAGTTGGCCTGGATCTCCGGGGCCCTGCTGCAGGCTGCTGGGATCCCGGGCACTCTATCACTTTGATTTTTTCTGCTTGCCCCTCCCCCAGCGCTGGCTAGCCAGGTTTCCTTTTGGCTGCTACTGGGAGGAGGGGTTGGAGGTCAGGTGACTCTGGTTTCCCCCTAGTCTGTATGGAGGCTCAGCTTGATACTCCCTCTCCCGGCAAGCCTAGGAGAGATTTTATGCGAATTCCCGCTGTCTGGGGGGTGAGCTGAATGACACTGACCTGTTTTGATGTCGCACTCTGAAGGAGAGTGGCGGTGTATCCTTCAGCTTTCCCGGATGGTGGCTGCTGACTGCCTCGGCAGAGTGTCCGCGGTGGGGGATGGGACTGTACCGCTTCCTTCCCCTTCTGAGAACCCGTGCTCGGCCCAAGGGTCCGTGTGGGCTTGGCTGGTGGGATTCCACCTAATGGCCTTCCCTAACCTCCCTGATTGCCAATTAATGGCTTCACTGATGCACCACGCCTTCTGTCGCCTCAGGGCAGGCCACGGGAATCAGTTGGCCTGGATCTCCTGGGCCCTGCTGCAGGCTGCTGGGATCCCGGGCACTCTATCACTTTGATTTTTTCTGCTTGCCCCTCCCCCAGCGCTGGCTAGCCAGGTTTCCTTTTGGCTGCTACTGGGAGGAGGGGTTGGAGGTCAGGTGACTCTGGTTTCCCCCTAGTCTGTATGGAGGCTCAGCTTGATACTCCCTCTCCTGGCAAGCCTAGGAGAGATTTTATGCGAATTCCCGCTGTCTGGGGGTTGAGCTGAATGACACCGACCTGTTTTGATGTCGCACTCTGAAGGAGAGTGGCGGTGTATCCTTCAGCTTTCCCGGTTGGTGGCTGCTGACTGCCTTGGTGGAGTGTCCACAGTGGGGGATGGGACTGTACCGCTTCCTTCCCCTTCTGAGAACCCGTGCTGGGCCCAAGGGTCCGTGTGGGCTTGGCTGGTGGGATTCCACCTAATGGCCTTCCCTAACCTCCCTGCTTGCCAATTAATGGCTTCACTGAGGCGCCACGCCTTCTGTAGCCGCAGGGCAGGCCACGCGAATCAGTTGGCCTGGATCTCCTGGGCCCTGCTGCAGGCTGCTGGGATCCCTGGCACTCTATCACTTTGATTTTTTTCTGCTTGCCCCTCCCCCAGCGCTGGCTAGCCAGGTTTCCTTTTGGCTGCTACTGGGAGGAGGGGTTGGAGGTCAGGTGACTCTGGTTTCCCCCTAGTCTGTATGGAGGCTCAGCTTGATACTCCCTCTCCCGGCAAGCCTAGGAGAGATTTTATGCGAATTCCTGCTGTCTGGGGGGTGAGCTGAATGACACCGACCTGTTTTGATGTCGCACTCTGAAGGAGAGTGGCGGTGTATCCTTCAGCTTTCCCGGATGGTGGCCGCTGACTGCCTCGGCGGAGTGTCCGCTGTGGGGGATGGGACTGTACCGCTTCCTTCCCCTTCTGAGAACCCGTGCTCGGCCCAAGGGTCCGTGTGTGCTTGGCTGGTGGGATTCCACCTAATGGCCTTCCATAACCTCCCTGCTTGCCAATTAATGGCTTCACTGAGGCGCCACGCCTTTTGTCGCCGCTGGGCAGGCCACACGAATCAGTTGGCCTGGATCTCCGGGGCCCTGCTGCAGTCTGCTGGGATCCCTGGCACTCTATCACTTTGATTTTTTCTGCTTGCCCCTCCCCCAGCGCTGGCTAGCCAGGTTTCCTTTTGGCTGCTACTGGGAGGAGGGGTTGGAGGTCAGGTGACTCTGGTTTCCCCCTAGTCTGTATGGAGGCTCAGCTTGATACTCCCTCTCCCAGCAAGCCTAGGAGAGATTTTATGCGAATTCCTGCTGTCTGGGGGGTGAGCTGAATGACACCGACCTGTTTTGATGTCGCACTCTGAAGGAGAGTGGCGGTGTATCCTTCAGCTTTCCCGGATGGTGGCTGCTGACTGCCTCGGTGGAGTGTCCACTGTGGGGGATGGGACTGTACCGCTTCCTTCCCCTTCTGAGAATCTGTGCTCGGCCCAAGGGTCCGTGTGGGCTTGGCTGGTGGGATTCCACCTAATGGCCTTCCCTAACCTCCCTGCTTGCCAATTAATGGCTTCACTGACGCGCCACGCCTTCTGTCGCCTCAGGGCAGGCCACGGGAATCAGTTGGCCTGGATCTCCTGGGCCCTGCTGCAGGCTGCTGGGATCCCTGGCACTCTATCACTTTGATTTTTTCTGCTTGCCCCTCCCCCAGCGCTGGCTAGCCAGGTTTCCTTTTGGCTGCTACTGGGAGGAGGGGTTGGAGGTCAGGTGACTCTGGTTTCCCCCTAGTCTGTATGGAGGCTCAGCTTGATACTCCCTCTCCTGGCAAGCCTAGGAGAGATTTTATGCGAATTCCCGCTGTCTGGGGGTTGAGCTGAATGACACCGACCTGTTTTGATGTCGCACTCTGAAGGAGAGTGGCGGTGTATCCTTCAGCTTTCCCGGTTGGTGGCTGCTGACTGCCTTGGCGGAGTGTCCACTGTGGGGGATGGGACTGTACTGCTTCCTTCCCCTTCTGAGAACCCGTGCTGGGCCCAAGGGTCCGTGTGGGCTTGGCTGGTGGGATTCCACCTAATGGCCTTCCCTAACCTCCCTGCTTGCCAATTAATGGCTTCACTGAGGCGCCACGCCTTCTGTAGCCGCAGGGCAGGCCACGCGAATCAGTTGGCCTGGATCTCCGGGGCCCTGCTGCAGGCTGCTGGGATCCCTGGCACTCTATCACTTTGATTTTTTCTGCTTGCCCCTCCCCCAGCGCTGGCTAGCCAGGTTTCCTTTTGGCTGCTACTGGGAGGAGGGGTTGGAGGTCAGGTGACTCTGGTTTCCCCCTAGTCTGTATGGAGGCTCAGCTTGATACTCCCTCTCCCATCAAGCCTAGGAGAGATTTTATGCGAATTCCTGCTGTCTGGGGGGTGAGCTGAATGACACCGACCTGTTTTGATGTCGCACTCTGAAGGAGAGTGGCGGTGTATCCTTCAGCTTTCCCGGATGGTGGCCGCTGACTGCCTCGGCGGAGTGTCCGCTGTGGGGGATGGGACTGTACCGCTTCCTTCCCCTTCTGAGAACCCGTGCTCGGCCCAAGGGTCCGTGTGTGCTTGGCTGGTGGGATTCCACCTAATGGCCTTCCCTAACCTCCCTGCTTGCCAATTAATGGCTTCACTGAGGCGCCACGCATTCTGTAGCCGCAGGGCAGGCCACGCGAATCAGTTGTCCTGGATCTCCGGGGCCCTGCTGCAGGCTGCTGGGATCCCGGGCACTCTATCACTTTGATTTTTTCTGCTTGCCCCTCCCCCAGCGCTGGCTAGCCAGGTTTCCTTTTGGCTGCTACTGGGAGGAGGGGTTGGAGGTCAGGTGACTCTGGTTTCCCCCTACTCTGTATGGAGGCTCAGCTTGATACTCCCTCTCCCGGCAAGCCTAGGAGAGATTTTATGCGAATTCCTGCTGTCTGGGGGGTGAGTTGAATGACACCGACCTGTTTTGATGTCGCACTCTGAAGGAGAGTGGCGGTGTATCCTTCAGCTTTCCCGGATGGTGGCCGCTGACTGCCTCGGCGGAGTGTCCGCTGTGGGGGATGGGACTGTACCGCTTCCTTCCTCTTCTGAGAACCCGTGCTCGGCCCAAGGGTCCGTGTGGGCTTGGCTGGTGGGATTCCACCTAATGGCCTTCCCTAACCTCCCTGCTTGCCAATTAATGGCTTCACTGAGGCGCCACGCCTTCTGTAGCCGCAGGGCAGGCCACGCGAATCAGTTGGCCTGGATCTCCGGGGCCCTGCTGCAGGCTGCTGGGATCCCGGGCACTCTATCACTTTGATTTTTTCTGCTTGCCCCTCCCCCAGCGCTGGCTAGCCAGGTTTCCTTTTGGCTGCTACTGGGAGGAGGGGTTGGAGGTCAGGTGACTCTGGTTTCCCCCTAGTCTGTATGGAGGCTCAGCTTGATACTCCCTCTCCCGGCAAGCCTAGGAGAGATTTTATGCAAATTCCCGCTGTCTGGGGGGTGAGCTGAATGACACCGACCTGTTTTGATGTCGCACTCTGAAGGAGAGTGGCGGTGTACCCTTCAGCTTTCCCGGATGGTGGCCGCTGACTGCCTCGGCGGAGTGTCCGCTGTGGGGGATGGGACTGTACCGCTTCCTTCCCCTTCTGAGAACCCGTGCTCGGCCCAAGGGTCCGTGTGGGCTTGGCTGGTGGGATTCCACCTAATGGCCTTCCCTAACCTCCCTGCTTGCCAATTAATGGCTTCACTGAGGCGCCACGCCTTCTGTAGCCGCAGGGCAGGCCACGCGAATCAGTTGGCCTGGATCTCCGGGGCCGTGCTGCAGGCTGCTGGGAACCCTGGCACTCTATCACTTTGATTTTTTCTGCTTGACCCTCCCCCAGCGCTGGCTAGCCAGGTTTCCTTTTGGCTGCTACTGGGAGGAGGGGTTGGAGGTCAGGTGACTCTGGTTTCCCCCTAGTCTGTATGGAGGCTCAGCTTGATACTCCCTCTCCCGGCAAGCCTAGGAGAGATTTTATGCGAATTCCCGCTGTCTGGGGGGTGAGCTGAATGACACTGACCTGTTTTGATGTCGCACTCTGAAGGAGAGTGGCGGTGTATCCTTCAGCTTTCCCGGATGGTGGCTGCTGACTGCCTCGGCAGAGTGTCCGCGGTGGGGGATGGGACTGTACCGCTTCCTTCCCCTTCTGAGAACCCGTGCTCGGCCCAAGGGTCCGTGTGTGCTTGGCTGGTGGGATTCCACCTAATGGCCTTCCCTAACCTCCCTGCTTGCCAATTAATGGCTTCACTGAGGCGCCACGCCTTCTGTAGCCGCAGGGCAGGCCACGCGAATCAGTTGGCCTGGATCTCCGGGGCCCTGCTGCAGGCTGCTGGGATCCCTGGCACTCTATCACTTTGATTTCTTCTGCTTGCCCCTCCCCCAGCGCTGGCTAGCCAGGTTTCCTTTTGGCTGCTACTGGGAGGAGGGGTTGGAGGTCATGTGACTCTGGTTTCCCCCTAGTCTGTATGGAGGCTCAGCTTGATACTCCCTCTCCCGGCAAGCCTAGGAGAGATTTTATGCGAATTCCCGCTGTCTGGGGGGTGAGCTGAATGACACCGACCTGTTTTGATGTAGCACTCTGAAGGAGAGTGGCGGTGTATCCTTCAGCTTTCCCGGATGGTGGCCGCTGACTGCCTCGGCGGAGTGTCCGCTGTGGGGGATGGGACTGTACCGCTTCCTTCCTCTTCTGAGAACCCGTGCTCGGCCCAAGGGTCCGTGTGGGCTTGGCTGGTGGGATTCCACCTAATGGCCTTCCCTAACCTCCCTGCTTGCCAATTAATGGCTTCACTGAGGCGCCACGCCTTCTGTAGCCGCAGGGCAGGCCACGCGAATCAGTTGGCCTGGATCTCCGGGGCCCTGCTGCAGGCTGCTGGGATCCCGGGCACTCTATCACTTTGATTTTTTCTGCTTGCCCCTCCCCCAGCGCTGGCTAGCCAGGTTTCCTTTTGGCTGCTACTGGGAGGAGGGGTTGGAGGTCAGGTGACTCTGGTTTCCCCCTAGTCTGTATGGAGGCTCAGCTTGATACTCCCTCTCCCGGCAAGCCTAGGAGAGATTTTATGCAAATTCCCGCTGTCTGGGGGGTGAGCTGAATGACACCGACCTGTTTTGATGTCGCACTCTGAAGGAGAGTGACGGTGTACCCTTCAGCTTTCCCGGATGGTGGCCGCTGACTGCCTCGGCGGAGTGTCCGCTGTGGGGGATGGGACTGTACCGCTTCCTTCCCCTTCTGAGAACCCGTGCTCGGCCCAAGGGTCCGTGTGGGCTTGGCTGGTGGGATTCCACCTAATGGCCTTCCCTAACCTCCCTGCTTGCCAATTAATGGCTTCACTGAGGCGCCACGCCTTCTGTAGCCGCAGGGCAGGCCACGCGAATCAGTTGGCCTGGATCTCCGGGGCCGTGCTGCAGGCTGCTGGGAACCCTGGCACTCTATCACTTTGATTTTTTCTGCTTGCCCCTCCCCCAGCGCTGGCTAGCCAGGTTTCCTTTTGGCTGCTACTGGGAGGAGGGGTTGGAGGTCAGGTGACTCTGGTTTCCCCCTAGTCTGTATGGAGGCTCAGCTTGATACTCCCTCTCCCGGCAAGCCTAGGAGAGATTTTATGCGAATTCCCGCTGTCTGGGGGGTGAGCTGAATGACACTGACCTGTTTTGATGTCGCACTCTGAAGGAGAGTGGCGGTGTATCCTTCAGCTTTCCCGGATGGTGGCTGCTGACTGCCTCGGCAGAGTGTCCGCGGTGGGGGATGGGACTGTACCGCTTCCTTCCCCTTCTGAGAACCCGTGCTCGGCCCAAGGGTCCGTGTGTGCTTGGCTGGTGGGATTCCACCTAATGGCCTTCCCTAATCTCCCTGCTTGCCAATTAATGGCTTCACTGAGGCGCCACGCCTTCTGTAGCCGCAGGGCAGGCCACGCGAATCAGTTGGCCTGGATCTCCGGGGCCCTGCTGCAGGCTGCTGGGATCCCTGGCACTCTATCACTTTGATTTCTTCTGCTTGCCCCTCCCCCAGCGCTGGCTAGCCAGGTTTCCTTTTGGCTGCTACTGGGAGGAGGGGTTGGAGGTCAGGTGACTCTGGTTTCCCCCTAGTCTGTATGGAGGCTCAGCTTGATACTCCCTCTCCCGGCAAGCCTAGGAGAGATTTTATGCGAATTCCCGCTGTCTGGGGGGTGAGCTGAATGACACCTACCTGTTTTGATGTAGCACTCTGAAGGAGAGTGGCGGTGTATCCTTCAGCTTTCCCGGATGGTGGCTGCTGACTGCCTCGGTGGAGTGTCCGCTGTGGGGGATGGGACTGTACCGCTTCCTTCCCCTTCTGAGAATCCGTGCTCGGCCCAAGGGTCCGTGTGGGCTTGGCTGGTGGGATTCCACCTAATGGCCTTCCCTAACCTCCCTGCTTGCCAATTAATGGCTTCACTGAGGCGCCACGCATTCTGTAGCCGCAGGGCAGGCCACGCGAATCAGTTGTCCTGGATCTCCGGGGCCCTGTTGCAGGCTGCTGGGATCCCGGGCACTCTATCACTTTGATTTTTTCTGCTTGCCCCTCCCCGAGCGCTGGCTAGCCAGGTTTCCTTTTGGCTGCTACTGGGAGGAGGGGTTGGAGGTCAGGTGACTCTGGTTTCCCCCTAGTCTGTATGGAGGCTCAGCTTGATACTCCCTCTCCCGGCAAGCCTAGGAGAGATTTTATGCGAATTCCTGCTGTCTGGGGGGTGAGTTGAATGACACCGACCTGTTTTGATGTCGCACTCTGAAGGAGAGTGGCGGTGTATCCTTCAGCTTTCCCGGATGGTGGCCGCTGACTGCCTCGGCGGAGTGTCCGCTGTGGGGGATGGGACTGTACCGCTTCCTTCCTCTTCTGAGAACCCGTGCTCGGCCCAAGGGTCCGTGTGGGCTTGGCTGGTGGGATTCCACCTAATGGCCTTCCCTAACCTCCCTGCTTGCCAATTAATGGCTTCACTGAGGCGCCACGCATTCTGTAGCCGCAGGGCAGGCCACGCGAATCAGTTGGCCTGGATCTCCGGGGCCCTGCTGCAGGCTGCTGGGATCCCGGGCACTCTATCACTTTGATTTTTTCTGCTTGCCCCTCCCCCAGCGCTGGCTAGCCAGGTTTCCTTTTGGCTGCTACTGGGAGGAGGGTTTGGAGGTCAGGTGACTCTGGTTTCCCCCTAGTCTGTATGGAGGCTCAGCTTGATACTCCCTCTCCCGGCAAGCCTAGGAGAGATTTTATGCGAATTCCCGCTGTCTGGGGGGTGAGCTGAATGACACTGACCTGTTTTGATGTCGCACTCTGAAGGAGAGTGGCGGTGTATCCTTCAGCTTTCCCGGATGGTGGCTGCTGACTGCCTCGGCAGAGTGTCCGCGGTGGGGGATGGGACTGTACCGCTTCCTTCCCCTTCTGAGAACCCGTGCTCGGCCCAAGGGTCCGTGTGGGCTTGGCTGGTGGGATTCCACCTAATGGCCTTCCCTAACCTCCCTGATTGCCAATTAATGGCTTCACTGATGCACCACGCCTTCTGTCGCCTCAGGGCAGGCCACGGGAATCAGTTGGCCTGGATCTCCTGGGCCCTGCTGCAGGCTGCTGGGATCCCTGGCACTCTATCACTTTGATTTTTTCTGCTTGCCCCTCCCCCAGCGCTGGCTAGCCAGGTTTCCTTTTGGCTGCTACTGGGAGGAGGGGTTGGAGGTCAGGTGACTCTGGTTTCCCCCTAGTCTGTATGGAGGCTCAGCTTGATACTCCCTCTCCTGGCAAGCCTAGGAGAGATTTTATGCGAATTCCCGCTGTCTGGGGGTTGAGCTGAATGACACCGACCTGTTTTGATGTCGCACTCTGAAGGAGAGTGGCGGTGTATCCTTCAGCTTTCCCGGTTGGTGGCTGCTGACTGCCTTGGTGGAGTGTCCACAGTGGGGGATGGGACTGTACCGCTTCCTTCCCCTTCTGAGAACCCGTGCTGGGCCCAAGGGTCCGTGTGGGCTTGGCTGGTGGGATTCCACCTAATGGCCTTCCCTAACCTCCCTGCTTGCCAATTAATGGCTTCACTGAGGCGCCACGCCTTCTGTAGCCGCAGGGCAGGCCACGCGAATCAGTTGGCCTGGATCTCCTGGGCCCTGCTGCAGGCTGCTGGGATCCCTGGCACTCTATCACTTTGATTTTTTTCTGCTTGCCCCTCCCCCAGCGCTGGCTAGCCAGGTTTCCTTTTGGCTGCTACTGGGAGGAGGGGTTGGAGGTCAGGTGACTCTGGTTTCCCCCTAGTCTGTATGGAGGCTCAGCTTGATACTCCCTCTCCCGGCAAGCCTAGGAGAGATTTTATGCGAATTCCTGCTGTCTGGGGGGTGAGCTGAATGACACCGACCTGTTTTGATGTCGCACTCTGAAGGAGAGTGGCGGTGTATCCTTCAGCTTTCCCGGATGGTGGCCGCTGACTGCCTCGGCGGAGTGTCCGCTGTGGGGGATGGGACTGTACCGCTTCCTTCCCCTTCTGAGAACCCGTGCTCGGCCCAAGGGTCCGTGTGTGCTTGGCTGGTGGGATTCCACCTAATGGCCTTCCATA
Organism: Urocitellus parryii; assembly: GCF_045843805.1. Classification (NCBI taxonomy): domain Eukaryota; kingdom Metazoa; phylum Chordata; class Mammalia; order Rodentia; family Sciuridae; genus Urocitellus; species Urocitellus parryii. The sequence continues at coordinate 29,066 of NW_027553222.1, read as the reverse complement.
ACCTCCCTGCTTGCCAATTAATGGCTTCACTGAGGCGCCACGCCTTTTGTCGCCGCTGGGCAGGCCACACGAATCAGTTGGCCTGGATCTCCGGGGCCCTGCTGCAGTCTGCTAGGATCCCTGGCACTCTATCACTTTGATTTTTTCTGCTTGCCCCTCCCCCAGCGCTGGCTAGCCAGGTTTCCTTTTGGCTGCTACTGGGAGGAGGGGTTGGAGGTCAGGTGACTCTGGTTTCCCCCTAGTCTGTATGGAGGCTCAGCTTGATACTCCCTCTCCCAGCAAGCCTAGGAGAGATTTTATGCGAATTCCTGCTGTCTGGGGGGTGAGCTGAATGACACCGACCTGTTTTGATGTCGCACTCTGAAGGAGAGTGGCGGTGTATCCTTCAGCTTTCCCGGATGGTGGCTGCTGACTGCCTCGGTGGAGTGTCCACTGTGGGGGATGGGACTGTACCGCTTCCTTCCCCTTCTGAGAATCTGTGCTCGGCCCAAGGGTCCGTGTGGGCTTGGCTGGTGGGATTCCACCTAATGGCCTTCCCTAACCTCCCTGCTTGCCAATTAATGGCTTCACTGACGCGCCACGCCTTCTGTCGCCTCAGGGCAGGCCACGGGAATCAGTTGGCCTGGATCTCCTGGGCCCTGCTGCAGGCTGCTGGGATCCCTGGCACTCTATCACTTTGATTTTTTCTGCTTGCCCCTCCCCCAGCGCTGGCTAGCCAGGTTTCCTTTTGGCTGCTACTGGGAGGAGGGGTTGGAGGTCAGGTGACTCTGGTTTCCCCCTAGTCTGTATGGAGGCTCAGCTTGATACTCCCTCTCCTGGCAAGCCTAGGAGAGATTTTATGCGAATTCCCGCTGTCTGGGGGTTGAGCTGAATGACACCGACCTGTTTTGATGTCGCACTCTGAAGGAGAGTGGCGGTGTATCCTTCAGCTTTCCCGGTTGGTGGCTGCTGACTGCCTTGGCGGAGTGTCCACTGTGGGGGATGGGACTGTACCGCTTCCTTCCCCTTCTGAGAACCCGTGCTGGGCCCAAGGGTCCGTGTGGGCTTGGCTGGTGGGATTCCACCTAATGGCCTTCCCTAACCTCCCTGCTTGCCAATTAATGGCTTCACTGAGGCGCCACGCCTTCTGTAGCCGCAGGGCAGGCCACGCGAATCAGTTGGCCTGGATCTCCGGGGCCCTGCTGCAGGCTGCTGGGATCCCTGGCACTCTATCACTTTGATTTTTTTCTGCTTGCCCCTCCCCCAGCGCTGGCTAGCCAGGTTTCCTTTTGGCTGCTACTGGGAGGAGGGGTTGGAGGTCAGGTGACTCTGGTTTCCCCCTAGTCTGTATGGAGGCTCAGCTTGATACTCCCTCTCCCGGCAAGCCTAGGAGAGATTTTATGCGAATTCCTGCTGTCTGGGGGGTGAGCTGAATGACACCGACCTGTTTTGATGTCGCACTCTGAAGGAGAGTGGCGGTGTATCCTTCAGCTTTCCCGGATGGTGGCCGCTGACTGCCTCGGCGGAGTGTCCGCTGTGGGGGATGGGACTGTACCGCTTCCTTCCCCTTCTGAGAACCCGTGCTCGGCCCAAGGGTCCGTGTGTGCTTGGCTGGTGGGATTCCACCTAATGGCCTTCCATAACCTCCCTGCTTGCCAATTAATGGCTTCACTGAGGCGCCACGCCTTTTGTCGCCGCTGGGCAGGCCACGCGAATCAGTTGGCCTGGATCTCCGGGGCCCTGCTGCAGTCTGCTGGGATCCCTGGCACTCTATCACTTTGATTTTTTCTGCTTGCCCCTCCCCCAGCGCTGGCTAGCCAGGTTTCCTTTTGGCTGCTACTGGGAGGAGGGGTTGGAGGTCAGGTGACTCTGGTTTCCCCCTAGTCTGTATGGAGGCTCAGCTTGATACTCCCTCTCCTGGCAAGCCTAGGAGAGATTTTATGCGAATTCCCGCTGTCTGGGGGGTGAGCTGAATGACACCGACCTGTTTTGATGTCGCACTCTGAAGGAGAGTGGCGGTGTATCCTTCAGCTTTCCCGGATGGTGGCTGCTGACTGCCTCGGCGGAGTGTCCCCTGTGGGGGATGGGACTGTACCGCTTCCTTCCCCTTCTGAGAACCCGTGCTCGGCCCAAGGGTCCCTGTGGGCTTGGCTGGTGGGATTCCACCTACTGGCCTTCCCTAACCTCCTTGCTTGCCAATTAATGGCTTCACTGAGGCGCCACGCCTTCTGTCGCCGCAGGGCAGGCCACGCGAATCCGTTGGCCTGGATCTCCTTGCCCCTGCTGCAGGCGGCTGGGTTCCCTGGCACTCTATCCGCAACACCTTTCAATGAATGTGATTCTCGTCAGTCTCTGCTTTGGGCTACTTCCATGGGACACAAACCATAGCCATAGAACTTGGAACTACATTATTGTGCCAAGTTTCAAAGAGCTAGCGCAAACCGTGTTTGATTTAGAGTTCCAACTACATGTATCTATATAGGAGAAAACAGAGTGAAACCTAAACATGAAAACGGTTACTGCCACGGAATAGTTTAACCTAGAAGAACGAAATTTGGTGAGCCTAGTGGGATTGGTGTACTGATCATTAAATGGAAATATCATCAAGATTGGGTGAAAAAATGTTTGCTGAGATTTCAGGAAACTCGTATTTTTTTGGAAGCTTGGCAACCCCTTTCAATGAAAGTGATTCTCGTCAGTCTCTGCTTGGGGCTACTTCAATAGGACACAAACCACCGCAATAGAACTTGGAACTACATTATTGTGCCAAGTTTCAAAGAGCTTGCACAAACCGTGTTTGATTTAGAGTTCCAACTACATGTATCCATATAGGAGAAAACAGAGTGAAACCTAAACATGAAAATGGTTACTGCCACGGAATGGTTTAACCTAGAAGAAAGAAATTTGGTGAGCCTAGTGGGATTGGTGTACTGATCATTACTTGCAAGTATCATCAAGATTGGGTGAAAAAATGTTTGCTGAGATTTCAGGAAACTCGTAGTTTTTTGGAAGCTTGGCAACCCCTTTCAATGAAAGTGATTCTCGTCAGTCTCTTGGGGCTACTTCCATAGGACACAAACCATAAGCATAGAACTAGGAACTACATTATTGTGCCAAATTTCAAAGAGCTAGCACAAACCGTGTTTGATTTAGAGTTCCAACTACATGTATCCATATAGGAGAAAACAGAGTGAAACCTAAACATGAAAACGGTTACTGCAAAGGAATGGTTTAACCTAGAAGAACGAAATTTGGTGAGCCAAGTGGGACTGGTGCACTGATCATTACTTGCAAGTATCATCAAGATTGGGTGAAAAAATGTTTGCTGAGATTTCAGGAAACTCGTAGTTTTTTGGAAGCTTGGCAACCCTTTGAATGAATGTGATTCTCGTCAGTCTCTGCTTGGGGCTACTTCCATAGGACACAAACCATAGCCATAGAACTAGGACCTACATTATTGTGCCAAGTTTCAAAGAGCTAGCACAAACCGTGTTTGATTTAGAGTTCCAACTACATGTATCCATATAGGAGAAAACAGAGTGGAACCTAAACATGAAAACGGTTACTGAAGGAACGGTTTAAAACCTAGAAGAACGAAATTTGGTTAGCCAAGTGGGACTAGTGTAGTGATCATTACCTGCAAGTATCATCAAGATTGGGTTAAAAAGTGTTTGCTGAAATTTCAGGAAAATCGTAGTTTTTTGGAAGCTTGGCAACCCCTTTCAATGAAAGTGATTCTCGTCGGTCTCTGCTTGATGCTACTTCCATAGGACACAAACCATAGCCATAGAACTAGGACCTACATTATTGTGCCAAGTTTCAAAGAGCTAGCACATACCGTGTTTGATTTAGAGTTCCAACTACATGTATCCATATAGGAGAAAACAGAGTGGAACCTAAACATGAAAACGGTTACTGCAAAGGAAACGGTTTAACCTAGAAGAACGAAATTTCGTGAGCCAAGTGGGACTAGTGTAGTGATCATTACCTGCAAGTATCATCAAGATTGGGTTAAAAAATGTTTGCTGAGATTTCAGGAAACTCGTAGTTTTTTGGAAGCTTGGCAACCCTTTGAATGAATGTGATTCTCGTCAGTCTCTGCTTGGGGCTACTTCCATAGGACACAAACCATAGCCATAGAAATTGGAACTACATTATTTTGCGAAGTTCCAAGGGCTAGCAGAAACCGTGTTTGATTTAGAGTTGCAACTACATGTATCCATATAGGAGAAAACAGAGTGAAACCCAAACATGAAAACGGTTACTGCAAAAGGAACGGTTTAACCTAGAAGAACGAAATTTGGTGAGCCCAGTGGGATTGGTGTACTGATCATTAAATGGACGTATAATAAAGATTGGGAGAAAAAATGTTTGCTGAGATTTCAGGAAACTCGTAGTTTTTTGGAAGCTTGGCAACCCTTTCAATGAAAGTGATTCTCGTCAGTCTCTGCTTTGGGCTACTTCCATAAGACACCAACTATAGCCATAGAACTTGGAACTACATTATTGTGCCAAGTTTCAAAGAGCTAGCACAAACCGTGTTTGATTTAGAGTTCCAACTACATGTATCCATATAGGAGAAAACAGAGTGAAACCTAAAGATGAAAAAGGTTACTGCAAAGGAATGGTTTAACCAAGAAGAACGAAATTTGGTGAGCCTAGTGGGATTGGTGTACTGATCATTAAATGGAAGTATCATCAAGAATGGTTGAAAAAATGTTTGCTGAGATTTCTGGAAACTCGTATTTTTTTGGAAGCTTGGCTACCCCTTTCAATGAAAGTGATTCTCGTCAGTCTCTGCTTGGGGCTACTTCAATAGGACACAAACCACCGCGAAAGAACTTGGAACTACATTATTGTGCCAAGTTTCAAAGAGCTTGCACAAACCGTGTTTGATTTAGAGTTCCAACTACATGTATCCATATAGGAGAAAACAGAGTGAAAGTTAAACGTGAAAACCGTTACTGCCACGGAATGGTTTAACCTAGAAGAACGAAATTTGGTGAGCCAAGTGGGACTAGTGTAGTGATCATTACCTGCAAGTATCATCAAGATTGGGTTAAAAAATGTTTGCTGAGATTTCAGGAAACTCGTAGTTTTTTGGAAGCTTGGCAAGCCTTTGAATGAATGTGATTCTCGTCAGTCTCTGCTTGGGGCTACTTCCATAGGACACAAACCATAGCCATAGAACTTGGAACTACATTATTGTGCCAAGTTTCAAAGAGCTACCACAAACCGTGTTTGATTTAGAGTTCCAACTACATGTATCCATATAGGAGAAAACAGAGTGAAACCTAAACATGAAAATGGTTACTGCAAAGGAACGGTTTAACCTAGAAGAACGAAACTTGGTCAGCCAAGTGGTACTGGTGTACTGATCATTAAATGGAAGTATCATCAAGATTGGGTGAAAAAAATGTTTGATGATTTCAGGAAAATCGTACTTTTTTGGAAGCTTGCAACCCCTTTCAATGAAAGTGATTCTCTTCAGTCTCTGCTTGGGGCTACTTCCATAGGACACAAACCATAGCCATAGAAATTGGAACTACATTATTTTGCGAAGTTTCCAAGGGCTAGCAGAAACCGTGTTTGATTTAGAGTTGCAACTACATGTATCCTTATAGGAGAAAACAGAGTGAAACCCAAACATGAAAACGGTTACTGCAAAGGAACGGTTTAACCTAGAAGAACGAAATTTGGTGAGCCCAGTGGGATTGGTGTACTGATCATTAAATGGACGTATAATAAAGATTGGGAGAAAAAAATGTTTGCTGAGATTTCAGGAAACTCATAATTTTTTGGAAGCTTGGCAACCCCTCTCAATGAAAGTGATTCTCGTCAGTCTCTGCTTGGGGATACTTCCATAGGACACAAAGCATAGCGATAGAACTTGGAACTACATTATTTTGCCAAGTTCAAAGAGCTAGCACAAACCGTGTTTGATTTAGAGTTCCAACTACATGTATCCATATAGGAGAATACAGAGTGGAACCTAAACATGAAAACGGTTACTGCAAAGGAACGGTTTAACCTAGAAAACGAAATTTGGTGAGCCAAGTGGGACTAGTGTAGTGATCATTACCTGCAAGTATCATCAAGATTGGGTGAAAAAATGTTTGCTGAGATTTCAGGAAACTCGTAGTTTTTTGGAAGCTTGGCAACCCTTTCTATGAATGTGATTCTTGTCAGTCTCTGCTTGGGGCTACTTCCATAGGACACAAACCATAGCCATAGAACTTGGAACTACATTATTGTCCCAAGTTTCAAAGAGCTAGCACAAACCGTGTTTGATTTAGAGTTCCAAATACATGTATCCACAAAGGAGAAAACAGAGTGAAACCTAAACATGAAAAAGGTTACTGCAAAGGAACGTTTTAACCTAGAAGAACGAAATTTGGTGAGCCAAGTGGGACTGGTGTACTGATCATTACTTGCAAGTATCATCAAGATTGGGTGAAAAAATATTTGCTGAGAATTCAAGACACTCGTAGTTTTTTGGAAGCTTGGCAACCCTTTCAATGAAAGTGATTCTCGTCAGTCTCTGCTTGGGGCTACATCCATAGGACACAAACCATAGCCATAGAACTTGGAACTACATTATTGTGCCAAGTTTCAAAGAGGTAGCACAAACCGTGTTTGATTTAGAGTTCCAAATACATGTATCCATATAGGAGAAAACAGAGTGAAACCTAAACATGAAAACGGTTACTGCAAAGGAACGGTTTAACCTAGAAGAACGAAATTTGGTGAGCCAAGTGGGATTGGTGTACGGATCATTAAATGGAAGTATCATAAAGATTGGGAGAAAAAATGTTTGCTGAGATTTCAGGAAACTCGTAGTTTTTTGGAAGCTTGGAAACCCCTTTCAATGAAAGTGATTCTCCTCAGACTCTGCTTGGGGCTACTTCCATATGACACAAACCATAGCCATAGAACTTGGAACTAGACGATTGTGCCATCTTTCAAAGAGCTTGCACAAACCGTGTTTGATTTAGAGTTCCAACTACATGTATCCATATAGGAGAAAACACAGTGAAACCTAAACATGAAAACGGTTACTGCAAAGGAACGGTTTAACCTAGAAGAACGAAATTTGGTGAGCCAAGTGGGATTGGTGTACTGATCATTAAATGGATGTATCATCAAGATTGGGTGAAAAAATGTTTGCTGAGATTTCAGGAAACTCGTAGTTTTTTGGAAGCTTGGCAACCCCTTTCAATGAAAGTGATTCTCGTCAGTCTCTGCTTGGGGCTACTTAAATAGGACACAAACAATCGCAATAGAACTTGGAACTACATTATTGTGCCATGTTTCAAAAAGATAGCCCAAACTGTGTTTGATTTAGAGTTCCATCTACATGTATCAATATAGGAGAAAACAGAGTGAAAATAAACATGAAAACGGTTACTGTCACGGAATGGTTTAACCTAGAAGAACGAAATTTGGTGAGCCTAGTGGGATTGGTGTACTGATCATTAAATGGAAGTATCATCAAGAATGTGTGAAAAAATGTTTGCTGAGATTTCAGGAAACTCGTAGTTTTTTGGAAGCTTGGCAAACCCTTTCAATGAAAATGAGTCTCGTCAGTCTCTGCTTGGGGCTACTTCCATAGGACACAAACCATAGCCATAGGACTTGGAACTACATTATTGTGCCAAGTTTAAAAGAGCTAGCACAAACCGTGTTTGATTTAGAGTTCCAACTACATGTATCCATATAGGAGAAAACAGAGTGAAACCTAAACATGAAAACGGTTACTGCAAAGGAATGGTTTAACCTAAAAGAACTAAATTTGGTGAGCCAAGTGGTACTGGTGTACTGATCATTACCTGCACGTATCATCAAGATTGGGGGAAAAAATGTTTGCTGAGAATTCAGGAAACTCGTAGATTTTTGGAAGCTTGGCAACCCCTTTCAATGAATGTGATTCTCGTCAGTCTCTGCTTGGGGCAACTTCAATAGGACACAAACCATCGCGATAGAACTTGGAACTACATTATTGTGCCAAGTTTCAAAGAGCTAGCACAAACCGTGTTTGATTTAGAGTTCCAACTACATGTATCTATATAGGAGAAAACAGAGTTGAACCTAAACATGAAAACGGTTACTGCAAAGGAACGGTTTAACCTAGAAGAACGAAATTTGGTGAGCCTAGTGGGATTGGTGTACTGATAATTAAATGGAAGTATCATCAAGATTGGGTGAAAAAATGTTTGCTGAGATTTCAGGAAACTCGTAGTTTTTTGGAAGCTTGGCAAGCCCTTTCAATGAAAGTGATTCTCGTCAGTCTCTGATTGGGGCTACTTCCATAGGACACAAACCATAGCCATAGAACTTGGAACTACATTATTGTGCCAAGTTTCAAAGAGGTAGCACAAACCGTGTTTCATTTAGAGTTCCAACTACATGTATCCATATAGGAGAAAACAGAGTGAAACCTAAACATGAAAACGGTTACTGCAAAAGAATGGTTTAACCTAGAAGAACGAAATTTGGTGAGCCAAGTGGGACTGGTGTACTGATCATTACCTGCAAGTATCATCAAGGATGGGGTGAAAAAATGTTTGATGATTTCAGGAAACTCGTGCTTTTTTGGAAGCTTGGCAACCCCTTTCAATGAAAGTGATTCTCATCAGTCTCTGCTTGGGGCTACTTCCATAGGACACAAACCATAGCCATAGAACTTGGGACTACATTATTGTGCCAAGTTTCAAAGAGCTAGCACAAAACGTGTTTGATTCACAGTTCCAACTATATGTATCCATATAGGAGAAATCAGAGTGAAACCTAAACATGAAAACGGTTACTGCAAAGGAACGGTTTAACCTAGAAGAATGAAATTTGGTGAGCCCAGTGGGATTGGTGTACTGATCATTAAATGGAAGTATCATAAAGATTGGGAGAAAAAATGTTTCCTGAGATTTCAGGAAACTCGTAGTTTTTTGGAAGCTTCGCAACCCCTTTCAATGAAAGTGTTCTCATCAGTCTCTGATTGGGGCTACTTCCATAGGACACAAACCATAGCGATAGAACTTGGAACTACATTATTTTGCCAAGTTTCAAAGAGCTAGCACAAACCGCGTTTGATTTAGAGTTCCAACTACATGTATACATATAGGAGAAAACAGAGTGAATCCTAAACATGAAAACGGTTATTGGAAAGGAACGGTTTAACCTAGAAGAACGAAATTTGGTGAGCCATGTGGGATTGGTGTACTGATCATTACCTGCAAGTATCATCACGATTGGGTGAAAAAATGTTTGCTGAGGTTTCCGGAAACTCGTAATTCTTTGGAAGCTTGCAACCCCTTTCAATGAAAGTGATTCTCGTCAGTCTCTGCTTGGGGCTACTTCCATAGGACACAAACCATAGCCATAGAACTTGGAACTACATTATTGTGCCACGTTTCAAAGAGCTAGCACAAACCGTGTTTGATTTAGAGTTCCAAATACATGTATCCATATAGGAGAAAACAGAGTGAAACCTAAACATGAAAACGGTTACTGAAAAGGAACGGTTTAACCTATAAGAACGAAATTTGGTGAGCCAAGTGGGATTGGTGTACTGAACATTAAATAGAAGTATCATAAAATTGGGAGAAAAAATGTTTGCTGAGATTTCTGGAAACTCGTAGTTTTTTGGAAGCTTGGCAACCCTTTCAATGAAAGTGATTCTCGTCAGTCTCTGATTGGGTCTACTTCCATAGGACACAAACCATAGCCATAGAACTTGGAACTACATTATTGTGCCAAGTTTCAAAGAGCTAGCACAAACCGTGTTTGATTTAGAGTTCCAACTACATATATCCATATAGGAGAAAACAGAGTGAAACCTAAACATGAAAACGGTTACTGCAAAGGAACGGTTTAACCTAGAAGAACGAAATTTGGTGAGCCAAGTGGGATTGGTGTACTGATCATTAAATGGAAGTATCATCAAGATTGGGTGAAAAAATATTTGCTGAGATTTCCGGAAACTCGTAGTTTTTTGGAAGCTTGGCAACCCCTTTCAATGAAAGTGATTCTCGTCAGTCTCTGCTTGGGGCTACTTCCATAGGACACAAACCATAGCCATAGAACTTGGAACTACATTATTGTGCCACGTTTCAAAGAGCTAGCACAAACCGTGTTTGATTTAGAGTTCGAAATACATGTATCCATATAGGAGAAAACAGAGTGAAACCTAAACATGAAAACAGTTACTGCAAAGGAACGGTTTAACCTAGAAGAACGAAATTTGGTGAGCCAAGTGGGACTGCTGTACTGATCATTACCTGCAAGTATCATCAAGATTGGGTGAAAAAAGTTTGCTGAGATTTCCGGAAACTCGTAGTTTTTTGGAAGCTTGGCAACCCCTTTCAATGAAAGTGATTCTCGTCAGTCTCTGTTGGGGCTACTTCCATAGGACACAAACCATAGCCATAGAACTTGGAACTACATTATTGTGCCACTTTTCAAAGAGCTAGCACAAACCGTGTTTGATTTAGAGTTCCAACTACATGTATCCATATAGGAGAAAACAGAGTGAAACCTAAACTTGAAAACGGTTACTGCAAAGGAACGGTTTAACCTAGAAGAACGAAATTTGGTGATCCCAGTGGGATTGGTGTACTGATCATTAAATGGAAGTATCATAAAGATTGGGAGAAAAAATGTTTGCTGAGATTTCAGGAAAACTCGTAGTTTTTTGGAAGCTTGTCAACCCTTTCAATGAAAGTGATTCTCGTCAGTGTCTGCTTGGGGCTACTTCCATAGGACAGAAACCATAGCCATAGAACTTGGAACTACATTATTGTGCCAAGTTTCAAAGGGATAGCACAAACCGTGTTTGATTTAGAGTTCCAATTACATGTATCTATATAGGAGAAAACAGAGTGAAACCTAAACATGAAAACGGTTACTGCAAAGGAACGGTTTAACCTAGAAGAACAAAATTTGGTGAGTCAAGTGGGACTGGTGTACTGATCATTACCTGCAAGTATCATCAAGATTGGGTGAAAAAATGTTTGCTGAGATTACAGGAAACTCGTATTTTTTTGGAAGCTTTGCAACCCCTTTCAATGAAAGTGATTCTCGTTAGTCTCTGCTTGGGGCTACTTCAATAGGACACAAACCATCACGATAGAACTTGGAACTACATTATTGTGCCTAGTTTCAAAGAGCTAGTACAAACCGTGTTTGATTTAGAGTTCCAACTACATGTATCCATATAGGAGAAAACAGAGTGAAACCTAAACATGAAAACGGTTACTGCAAAGGAATGTTTCAACCTAGAAGAACGAAATTTGGTGAGCCTAGTGGGATTGGTGTACTGATCATTAAATGGAAGTATCATCAAGAATGGGTGAAAAAATGTTTGCTGAGATTTCAGGAAACTCGTAGTTTTTTGTAAGCTTGGCAACCCCTTTCAATGAAAGTGATTCTCCTCAGTCTCTGCTTGGGCTACTTCCATAGGACACAAACCATAGCCATCGAACTTGGAACTACATTATTGTGCCAAGTTTCAAAGAGCTAGCACAAACCGTGTTTGATTTAGAGTTCCAACTACATGTATCCATATAGGAGAAAACAGAGTGAAACCTAAACATGAAAACTGTTACTGCAAAGGAATGGTTTAACCTAGAAGAACGAAATTTGGTGAGCCAAGTGGGACTGGTGTACTGATCATTACCTGCAAGTATCATCAAGATTGGATGAAAAAATGTTTGATGATTTCAGGAAACTCGAACTTTTTTGGAAGCTTGGCAACCCCGTTCAATGAAAGTGATTCTCATCAGTCTCTGCTTGGGGCTACTTCCATAGGACACAAACCATAGCCATAGAACTTGGAACTACATTATTTTGCGAAGTTTCAAAGAGCTAGCACAAAACGTTTTTGATTTACAGTTCCAACTACATGTATCCATATAGGAGAAATCAGAGTGAAACCTAAACATGAAAACGGTTAGTGCAAAGGAACGGTTTAACCTAGAAGAACGAAATTTGGTGAGCCCAGTGGGATTGCTGTACTGATCATTAAATGGAAGTATCATAAAGATTGGGAGAAAAAATGTTTGCTGAGATTTCAGGAAACTCGTAGTTTTTTGGAAGCTTGGCAACCCCTTTCAATGAAAGTGATTCTCATCAGTCTCTGCTTGGGGCTACTTCCATAGGACACAAACCATAGCGATAGAACTTGGAACTACATTATTTTGCCAAGTTGCAAAGAGCTAGCACAAACCGTGTCTTATTAAGAGTTCCAACTACATGTATCCCTATAGGAGAAAACAGAGTGAAACCTAACCATGAAAACGGTTACTGCAAAGGAACGGTTTAACTTAGAAGAACGAAATTTGGTGAGCCCAGTGGGATTGGTGTACTGATCACTAAATGGAAGTATCATAAAGATGGGAGAAAAAATGTTTCCTGAGATTTCAGGAAACTCGTACATTTTGGAAGCTTCGCAACCCCTTTCAATGAAAGTGATTCTCGTCAGTCTCTGCTTGGGGCTACTTCCATAGGACACAAACCATAGCGATAGAACTTGGAACTACATTATTTTGCCAAGTTTCAAAGAGCTAGCACAAACCGCGTTTGATTTAGAGTTCCAACTACATGTATCCATATAGGAGAAAACAGAGTGAATCCTAAACATGAAAACGGTTACTGCAAAGGAACGGTTTTACCTAGAAGAACGAAATTTGGTGAGCCATGTGGGATTGGTGTACTGATCATTACCTGCAAGTATCATCACGATTGGGTGAAAAAATGTTTGCTGAGGTTTCCGGAAACTCGTAATTCTTTAGAAGCTTGGCAACCCCTTTCAATGAAAGTGATTCTCGTCAGTCTCTGCTTGGGGCTACTTCCATAGGACACAAACCATAGCCATAGAACTTGGAACTACATTATTGTGCCACGTTTCAAAGAGCTAGCACAAACCGTGTTTGATTTAGAGTTCCAAATACATGTATCCATATAGGAGAAAACAGAGTGAAACCTAAACATGAAAACGGTTACTGAAAAGGAACGGTTTAACCTATAAGAACGAAATTTGGTGAGCCAAGTGGGATTGGTGTACTGAACATTAAATAGAAGTATCATAAAATTGGGAGAAAAAATGTTTGCTGAGATTTCTGGAAACTCGTAGTTTTTTGGAAGCTTGGCAACCCTTTCAATGAAAGTGATTCTCGTCAGTCTCTGATTGGGTCTACTTCCATAGGACACAAACCATAGCCATAGAACTTGGAACTACATTATTGTGCCAAGTTTCAAAGAGCTAGCACAAACCGTGTTTGATTTAGAGTTCCAACTACATATATCCATATAGGAGAAAACAGAGTGAAACCTAAACATGAAAACGGTTACTGCAAAGGAACGGTTTAACCTAGAAGAACGAAATTTGGTGAGCCAAGTGGGATTGGTGTACTGATCATTAATTGGAAGTATCATCAAGATTGGGTGAAAAAATATTTGCTGAGATTTCCGGAAACTCGTAGTTTTTTGGAAGCTTGGCAACCCCTTTCAATGAAAGTGATTCTCGTCAGTCTCTGCTTGGGGCTACTTCCATAGGACACAAACCATAGCCATAGAACTTGGAACTACATTATTGTGCCACGTTTCAAAGAGCTAGCACAAACCGTGTTTGATTTAGAGTTCGAAATACATGTATCCATATAGGAGAAAACAGAGTGAAACCTAAACATGAAAACAGTTACTGCAAAGGAACGGTTTAACCTAGAAGAACGAAATTTGGTGAGCCAAGTGGGACTGCTGTACTGATCATTACCTGCAAGTATCATCAAGATTGGGTGAAAAAAAGTTTGCTGAGATTTCCGGAAACTCGTAGATTTTTGGAAGCTTGGCAACCCCTTTCAATGAAAGTCATTCTCTTCAGTCTCTGTTGGGGCTACTTCCATAGGACACAAACCATAGCCATAGAACTTGGAACTACATTATTGTGCCACTTTTCAAAGAGCTAGCACAAACCGTGTTTGATTTAGAGTTCCAACTACATGTATCCATATAGGAGAAAACAGAGTGAAACCTAAACTTGAAAACGGTTACTGCAAAGGAACGGTTTAACCTAGAAGAACGAAATTTGGTGATCCCAGTGGGATTGGTGTACTGATCATTAAATGGAAGTATCATAAAGATTGGGAGAAAAAATGTTTGCTGAGATTTCAGGAAACTCGTAGTTTTTTGGAAGCTTGGCAACCCTTTCAATGAAAGTGATTCTCGTCAGTGTCTGCTTGGGGCTACTTCCATAGGACAGAAACCATAGCCATAGAACTTGGAACTACATTATTGTGCCAAGTTTCAAAGGGATAGCACAAACCGTGTTTGATTTAGAGTTCCAACTACATGTATCTATATAGGAGAAAACAGAGTGAAACCTAAATATGAAAACGGTTACTGCAAAGGAATGGTTTAACCTAGAAGAACAAAATTTGGTGAGTCAAGTGGGACTGGTGTACTGATCATTACCTGCAAGTATCATCAAGATTGGGTGAAAAAATGTTTGCTGAGATTACAGGAAACTCGTATTTTTTTGGAAGCTTTGCAACCCCTTTCAATGAAAGTGATTCTCGTTAGTCTCTGCTTGGGGCTACTTCAATAGGACACAAACCATCACGATAGAACTTGGAACTACATTATTGTGCCTAGTTTCAAAGAGCTAGTACAAACCGTGTTTGATTTAGAGTTCCAACTACATGTATCCATATAGGAGAAAACAGAGTGAAACCTAAACATGAAAACGGTTACTGCAAAGGAATGTTTCAACCTAGAAGAACGAAATTTGGTGAGCCTAGTGGGATTGGTGTACTGATCATTAAATGGAAGTATCATCAAGAATGGGTGAAAAAATGTTTGCTGAGATTTCAGGAAACTCGTAGTTTTTTGTAAGCTTGGCAACCCCTTTCAATGAAAGTGATTCTCGTCAGTCTCTGCTTGGGGCTACTTCCATAGGACACAAACCATAGCCATAGAACTTGGAACTACATTATTGTGCCAAGTTTCAAAGAGCTAGCACAAACCGTGTTTGATTTAGAGTTCCAACTACATGTATCCATATAGGAGAAAACAGAGTGAAACCTAAACATGAAAACTGTTACTGCAAAGGAATGGTTTAACCTAGAAGAACGAAATTTGGTGAGCCAAGTGGGACTGGTGTACTGATCATTACCTGCAAGTATCATCAAGATTGGATGAAAAAATGTTTGATGATTTCAGAAAACTCGAACTTTTTTGGAAGCTTGGCAACCCCGTTCAATGAAAGTGATTCTCATCAGTCTCTGCTTGGGGCTACTTCCATAGGACACAAACCATAGCCATAGAACTTGGAACTACATTATTTTGCGAAGTTTCAAAGAGCTAGCACAAAACGTTTTTGATTTACAGTTCCAACTACATGTATCCATATAGGAGAAATCAGAGTGAAACCTAAACATGAAAACGGTTAGTGCAAAGGAACGGTTTAACCTAGAAGAACGAAATTTGGTGAGCCCAGTGGGATTGGTGTACTGATCATTAAATGGAAGTATCATAAGATTGGGAGAAAAAATGTTTGCTGAGATTTCAGGAAACTAGTAGTTTTTTGGAAGCTTGGCAACCCCTTTCAATGAAAGTGATTCTCATCAGTCTCTGCTTGGGGCTACTTCCATAGGACACAAACCATAGCGATAGAACTTGGAACTACATTATTTTGCCAAGTTGCAAAGAGCTAGCACAAACCGTGTCTTATTAAGAGTTCCAACTACATGTATCCCTATAGGAGAAAACAGAGTGAAACCTAACCATGAAAACGGTTACTGCAAAGGAACGGTTTAACTTAGAAGAACGAAATTTGGTGAGCCCAGTGGGATTGGTGTACTGATCACTAAATGGAAGTATCATAAAGATGGGAGAAAAAAGGTTTCCTGAGATTTCAGGAAACTCGTACTTTTTTGGAAGCTTGCAACCCTTTCAATGAAAGTGATTCTCATCAGTATCTGCTTGGGGCTACTTGCATAGGACACAAACCATAGCCATAGAACTTGGGACTACATTACTGTGCCAAGTTTCAAAGAGCTAGCACAAACCGTGTTTGATTTAGAGTTCCAACTACATGTATCCATATAGGAGAAAACAGAGTGAAACCTAAAAATGAAAACGGTTACAGCAAAGGAATGGTTTAACCTAGAAGAACGAAATTTGGTGAGCCAAGTGGACTGGTGTACTGATCATTACCTGCAAGTATCATCAAGATTGGATGAAAAAATGTTTGATGATTTCAGGAAACTCGTACTTTTTTTGGAAGCTTGGCAACCCCGTTCAATGAAAGTGATTCTCATCAGTCTCTGCTTGGGGCTACTTCCATAGGACACAAACCATAGCCATAGAACTTGGAACTACATTATTTTGCCAAGTTGCAAAGAGCTAGCACAAACCGTGTCTTATTTAAAGTTCCAACTACATGTATCCATATAGGAGAAAACAGAGTGAAACCTAAACATGAAAACGGTACTGCAAAGGAACGGTTTAACCTAGAAGAACGAAATTTGGTGAGCCCAGTGGGATTGGTGTACTGATCATTAAATGGAAGTATCATAAAGATTGGGAGAAAAAATGTTTCCTGAGATTTCAGGAAACTCGTAGTTTTTTGGAAGCTTCGCAACCCCTTTCAATGAAAGTGATTCTCATCAGTCTCTGATTGGGGCTACTTCCATAGGACACAAACCATAGCGATAGAACTTGGAACTATGTTATTTTGCCAAGTTTCAAAGAGCTAGCACAAACCGCGTTTGATTTAGAGTTCCAACAACATGTATCCATATAGGAGAAAACAGAGTGAATCGTAAACATGAAAACGGTTACTGCAAAGGAACGGTTTAACCTAGAAGAACGAAATTTGTTGAGCCATGTGGGATTGGTGTACTGATCATTACCTGCAAGTATCATCAAGATTGTGTGAAAAAATGTTTGCTGAAGTTTCCGGAAACTCGTAATTTTTTGGAAGCTTGGCAACCCCTTTCAATGAAAGTGATTCTCGTCAGTCTCTGCTTGGGGCTACTTCCATAGGACACAAACCATATCCACAGAACTTGGAACTACATTGTTGTGCCACGTTTCACAGAGCTAGCACAAACCGTGTTTGATTTAGAGTTCCAAATACATGTATCCATATAGGAGAAAACAGAGTGAAACCTAAACATGAAAACGGTTTCTGCAAAGGAACTGTTTAACCTAGAAGAACGAAATTTGGTGAGCCAAGTGGGACTGCTGTACTGATCATTAAATAGAAGTATCATAAAATTGGGAGAAAAAATGTTTGCTGAGATTTCTGGAAACTCGTAGGTTTTTGGAAGCTTGGCAACCCTATCAATGAAAGTGATTCTCGTCAGTCTCTGCTTGGGGCTACTTCCATAGGACACAAACCATAGCCGTAGAACTTGGAACTACATTATTGTGCAACGTTTCAAAGAGCTAGCACAAACCATGTTTTATTTAGAGTTCCAACTACATGTATCCATATAAGAGAAAACAGAGTGAAACCTAAACATGAAAACGGTTACTGCAAAGGAACGGTTTAATCTAGAAGAACGAAATTTGGTCAGCCAAGTTTGACTGGTCTACTGATCATTATCTGCAAGTATCTTCAAGATTGGGTGAAAAAATATTTGCTGAGGTTTCCGGAAACTCGTACTTTTTTGGAAGCTTGGAAACCCCTTTCAATGAAAGTGATTCTCGTCAGTCTCTGCTTGGGGCTACTTGCATAGGACACAAACCATAGCCATAGAACTTGGAACTACATTATTGTGCCAAGTTTCAAAGAGCTAGCACAAACCGTGTTTGATTTAGAGTTCCAACTACATGTATCCATATAGGAGAAAACACAGTAAAACCTAAACATGAAATCGGTTACTGCAAAGGAACGGTTTAACCTAGAAGAACGAAATTTGGTGAACCTAGTGGGATTGGTGTGCTGATCATTAAATGGAAGTATCATCAAGATTGGGTGAAAAATGTTTGCTGAGATTTCAGGAAACTCGTAGTTTTTTGGAAGATTGGAAACCCCTTTCAATGAAAGTGATTCTCGTCAGTCTCTGCTTGGGGCTACTTCCATAGGACACAAACGATAGCCATAGAACTTGGAACTACATTATTGTGCCAAGTTTCTAAGAGCTAGCACAAACCGTGTTTGATTTAGTGTTCCAACTACATGTATCCATATAGGAGAAAACAGAGTGAAACCTAAACATGAAAACGGTTACTGCAAAGGAATGGTTTAACCCACAAGAACGAAATTTGGTGAGCCAAGTGGGACTGGTGTACTGATCATTACCTGCAAGTATCATCAAGATTGGGTGAAAAAATGTTTGCTGAGATTACAGGAAACTCGTATTTTTTAGGAAGCTTTGCAACCCCTTTCAATGAAAGTGATTCTCGTCAGTCTCTGCTTGGGGCTACTTCAATAGGACACAAACCATCGCGATAGAACTTGGAACTACATTATTGTGCCACGTTTCAAAGAGCTAGCACAAACCGTGTTTGATTGAGAGTTCCAACTACATGTATCCATATAGGAGAAAACAGAGTGAAACCTAAACATGAAAACGGTTACTGCAAAGGAATGTTTCAACCTAGAAGAACGAAATTTGGTGAGCCTAGTGGGATTGGTGTACTGATCATTAAATGGAAGTATCATAAAGATTGGGAGAAAAAATGTTTCCTGAGATTTCAGGAAACTCGTAGTTTTTTGGAAGCTTCGCAACCCCTTTCAATGAAAGTGATTCTCATCAGTCTCTGATTGGGGCTACTTCCATAGGACACAAACCATAGCGATAGAACTTGGAACTATATTATTTGCCAAGTTTCAAAGAGCTAGCACAAACCGCGTTTGATTTAGAGTTCCAACAACATGTATCCATATAGGAGAAAACAGAGTGAATCGTAAACATGAAAACGGTTACTGCAAAGGAACGGTTTAACCTAGAAGAACGAAATTTGGTGAGCCCAGTGGGATTGGTGTACTGATCACTAAATGGAAGTATCATAAAGATGGGAGAAAAAATGTTTCCTGAGATTTCAGGAAACTCGTAGTTTTTTGGAAGCTTCGCAACCACTTTCAATGAAAGTGATTCCAATCAGTCTCTGATTGCGGCTACTTCCATAGGACACAAACCATAGCGATAGAACTTGGAACTACATTATTTTGCCAAGTTTCAAAGAGCTAGCACAAACCGCGTTTGATTTAGAGTTCCAACTACATGTATCCATATAGGAGAAAACAGAGTGAATCCTAAACATGAAAACGGTTACTGCAAAGGAACGGTTTAACCTAGAAGAACGAAAATTGGTGAGCCATGTGGGATTGGTGTACTGATCATTACCTGCAAGTATCATCAAGATTGGGTGAAAAAATGTTTGCTTAGGTTTCCGGAAACTCGTAATTTTTTGGAAGCTTGGCAACCCCTTTCAATGAAAGTGATTCTCGTCAGTCTCTGCTTGGGGCTACTTCCATAGGACACAAACCATAGCCATAGAACTTGGAACTACATTATTGTGCCACGTTTCAAACAGCTAGCACAAACCGTGTTTGATTTAGAGTTCCAACTACATGTATCCATATAGGAGAAAACAGAGTGAAACCTAAACATGAAAACGGTTACTGCAAAGGAACGGTTTAACCTAGAAGAACGAAATTTGGTGAGCCAAGTGGGACTGCTGTACTGATCATCAAATAGAAGTATCATAAAATTGGGAGAAAAAATGTTTGCTGAGATTTCTGGAAACTCGTAGGTTTTTGGAAGCTTGGCAACCCTTTCAATGAAAGTGATTCTCGTCAGTCTCTGCTTGGGGCTACTTCCATAGGACACAAACCATAGCCATAGAACTTGGGACTACATTATTGTGCCAAGTTTCTAAGAGCTAGCACAAACCGTGTTTGATTTAGAGTTCCAACTACATGTATCCATATAGGAGAAAACAGAGTGAAACCTAAACATGAAAACGGTTACTGCAAAGGAATGGTTTAACTTAGAAGAACGAAATTTGGTGAACCTAGTGGGATTGGTGTGCTGATCATTAAATGGAAGTATCATCAAGATTGGGTGAAAAAATGTTTGCTGAGATTTCAGGAAACTCGTAGTTTTTTTGGAAGATTGGAAACCCCTTTCAATGAAAGTGATTCTCGTCAGTCTCTGCTTGGGGCTACTTCCATAGGACACAAACGATAGCCATAGAACTTGGAACTACATTATTGTGCCAAGTTTCTAAGAGCTAGCACAAACCGTGTTTGATTTAGTGTTCCAACTACATGTATCCATATAGGAGAAAACAGAGTGAAATCTAAACATGAAAACGGTTACTGCAAAGGAATGGTTAACCCACAAGAACGAAATTTGGTGAGCCAAGTGGGACTGGTGTACTGATCATTACCTGCAAGTATCATCAAGATTGGGTGAAAAAATGTTTGCTGAGATTACAGGAAACTCGTATTTTTTAGGAAGCTTTGCAACCCCTTTCAATGAAAGTGATTCTCGTCAGTCTCTGCTTGGGGCTACTACAATAGGACACAACCATCGCGATAGAACTTGGAACTACATTATTGTGCCACGTTTCAAAGAGCTAGCACAAACCGTGTTTGATTGAGAGTTCCAACTACATGTATCCATATAGGAGAAAACAGAGTGAAACCTAAACATGAAAACGGTTACTGCAAAGGAATGTTTCAACCTAGAAGAACGAAATTTGGTGAGCCTAGTGGGATTGGTGTACTGATCATTAAATGGAAGTATCATCAAGAATGGGTGAAAAAATGTTTGCTGAGATTTCAGGAAACTCGTAGTTTTTTGTAAGCTTGGCAACCCCTTTCAATGAAAGTGATTCTCGTCAGTCTCTGCTTGGGGCTACTTCCATCGGATACAAACCATAGCCATAGAACTTGGAACTACATTATTGTGCCAAGTTTCAAAGAGCTAGCACAAACCGTGTTTGATTTAGAGTTCCAACTACATGTATCCATATAGGAGAAAACAGAGTGAAACCTAAACATGAAAACGGTTACTGCAAAGGAATGGTTTAACCTAGAAGAACGAAATTTGGTGAGCCAAGTGGGACTGGTGTACTGATCATTACCTGCAAGTATCATCAAGATTGGATGAAAAAATGTTTGATGATTTCAGGAAACTCGTACTTTTTTGGAAGCTTGGCAACCCCGTTCAATGAAAGTGATTCTCATCAGTCTCTGCTTGGGGCTACTTCCATAGGACACAAACCATAGCCATAGAACTTGGAACTACATTATTTTGCCAAGTTGCAAAGAGCTAGCACAAACCGTGTCTTATTTAAAGTTCCAACTACATGTATCCATATAGGAGAAAACAGAGTGAAACCTAAACATGAAAACGGTACTGCAAAGGAACGGTTTAACCTAGAAGAACGAAATTTGGTGAGCCCAGTGGGATTGGTGTACTGATCATTAAATGGAAGTATCATAAAGATTGGGAGAAAAAATGTTTCCTGAGATTTCAGGAAACTCGTAGTTTTTTGGAAGCTTCGCAACCCCTTTCAATGAAAGTGATTCTCATCAGTCTCTGATTGGGGCTACTGCCATAGGACACAAACCATAGCCATAGAACTTGGAACTATATTATTTTGCCAAGTTTCAAAGAGCTAGCTCAAACCGCGTTTGATTTAGAGTTCCAACAACATGTATCCATATAGGAGAAAACAGAGTGAATCTTAAACATGAAAACGGTTACTGCAAAGGAACGGTTTAACCTAGAAGAACGAAATTTGGTGAGCCCAGTGGGATTGGTGTACTGATCACTAAATGGAAGTATCATAAAGATGGGAGAAAAAATGTTTCCTGAGATTTCAGGAAACTCGTACTTTTTTGGAAGCTTCGCAACCCCTTTCAATGAAAGTGATTCCAATCAGTCTCTGATTGCGGCTACTTCCATAGGACACAAACCATAGCGATAGAACTTGGAACTACATTATTTTGCCAAGTTTCAAAGAGCTAGCACAAACCGCGTTTGATTTAGAGTTCCAACTACATGTATCCATATAGGAGAAAACAGAGTGAATCCTAAACATGAAAACGGTTACTGCAAAGGAACGGTTTAACCTAGAAGAACGAAAATTGGTGAGCCATGTGGGATTGGTGTACTGATCATTACCTGCAAGTATCATCAAGATTGGGTGAAAAAATGTTTGCTTAGGTTTCCGGAAACTCGTAATTTTTTGGAAGCTTGGCAACCCCTTTCAATGAAAGTGATTCTCGTCAGTCTCTGCTTGGGGCTACTTCAATAGGACACAAACCATAGCCATAGAACTTGGAACTACATTATTGTGCCACGTTTCAAACAGCTAGCACAAACCGTGTTTGATTTAGAGTTCCAAATACATGTATCCATATAGGAGAAAAGAGAGTGAAACCTAAACATGAAAACGGTTACTGCAAAGGAACGGTTTAACCTAGAAGAACGAAATTTGGTGAGCCAAGTGGGACTGCTGTACTGATCATCAAATAGAAGTATCATAAAATTGGGAGAAAAAATGTTTGCTGAGATTTCTGGAAACTCGTAGGTTTTTGGAAGCTTGGCAACCCTTTCAATGAAAGTGATTCTCGTCAGTCTCTGCTTGGGGCTACTTCCATAGGACACAAACCATAGCCATAGAACTTGGGACTACATTATTGTGCCAAGTTTCAAAGGGATAGCACAAACTGTGTTTGATTTAGAGTTCCAACTACATGTATCCATATAGGAGAAAACAGAGTGAAACCTAAACATGAAAACGGTTACTGCAAAGGAATGGTTTAACTTAGAAGAACGAAATTTGGTGAACCTAGTGGGATTGGTGTGCTGATCATTAAATGGAAGTATCATCAAGATTGGGTGAAAAAATGTTTGCTGAGATTTCAGGAAACTCGTAGTTTTTTGGAAGATTGGAAACCCCTTTCAATGAAAGTGATTCTCGTCAGTCTCTGCTTGGGGCTACTTCCATAGGACACAAACGATAGCCATAGAACTTGGAACTACATTATTGTGCCAAGTTTCTAAGAGCTAGCACAAACCGTGTTTGATTTAGTGTTCCAACTACATGTATCCATATAGGAGAAAACAGAGTGAAACCTAAACATGAAAACGGTTACTGCAAAGGAATGGTTTAACCCACAAGAACGAAATTTGGTGAGCCAAGTGGGACTGGTGTACTGATCATTACCTGCAAGTATCATCAAGATTGGGTGAAAAAATGTTTGCTGAGATTTCAGGAAACTCGTATATTTTAGGAAGCTTTGCAACCCCTTTCAATGAAAGTGATTCTCGTCAGTCTCTGCTTGGGGCTACTTCAATAGGACACAAACCATCGCGATAGAACTTGGAACTACATTATTGTGCCACGTTTCAAAGAGCTAGCACAAACCGTGTTTGATTGAGAGTTCCAACTACATGTATCCATATAGGAGAAAACAGAGTGAAACCTAAACATGAAAACGGTTACTGCAAAGGAATGGTTTAACCTAGAAGAACGAAATTTGGTGAGCCTAGTGGGATTGGTGTACTGATCATTAAATGGAAGTATCATCAAGAATGGGTGAAAAAATGTTTGCTGAGATTTCAGGAAACTCGTAGTTTTTTGTAAGCTTGGCAACCCCTTTCAATGAAAGTGATTCTCGTCAGTCTCTGCTTGGGGCTACTTCCATCGGATACAAACCATAGCCATAGAACTTGGAACTACATTATTGTGCCAAGTTTCAAAGAGCTAGCACAAACCGTGTTTGATTTAGAGTTCCAACTACATGTATCCATATAGGAGAAAACAGAGTGAAACCTAAACATGAAAACGGTTACTGCAAAGGAATGGTTTAACCTAGAAGAACGAAATTTGGTGAGCCAAGTGGGACTGGTGTACTGATCATTACCTGCAAGTATCATCAAGATTGGGTGAAAAAATGTTTGATGATTTCAGGAAACTCGTACTTTTTTGGAAGCTTGCAACCCCTTTCAATGAAAGTGATTCTCATCAGTATCTGCTTGGGGCTACTTGCATAGGACACAAACCATAGCCATAGAACTTGGGACTACATTACTGTGCCAAGTTTCAAAGAGCTAGCACAAACCGTGTTTGATTTAGAGTTCCAACTACATGTATCCATATAGGAGAAAACAGAGTGAAACCTAAACATGAAAACGGTTACTGCAAAGGAATGGTTTAACCTAGAAGAACGAAATTTGGTGAGCCAAGTGGGACTGGTGTACTGATCATTACCTGCAAGTATCATCAAGATTGGATGAAAAAATGTTTGATGATTTCAGGAAACTCGTACTTTTTTGGAAGCTTGGCAACCCCGTTCAATGAAAGTGATTCTCATCAGTCTCTGCTTGGGGCTACTTCCATAGGACACAAACCATAGCCATAGAACTTGGAACTACATTATTTTGCCAAGTTGCAAAGAGCTAGCACAAACCGTGTCTTATTTAAAGTTCCAACTACATGTATCCATATAGGAGAAAACAGAGTGAAACCTAAACATGAAAACGGTACTGCAAAGGAACGGTTTAACCTAGAAGAACGAAATTTGGTGAGCCCAGTGGGATTGGTGTACTGATCATTAAATGGAAGTATCATAAAGATTGGGAGAAAAAATGTTTCCTGAGATTTCAGGAAACTCGTAGTTTTTTGGAAGCTTCGCAACCCCTTTCAATGAAAGTGATTCTCATCAGTCTCTGATTGGGGCTACTTCCATAGGACACAAACCATAGCGAGAGAACTTGGAACTATATTATTTTGCCAAGTTTCAAGAGCTAGCACAAACCGCGTTTGATTTAGAGTTCCAACAACATGTATCCATATAGGAGAAAACAGAGTGAATCGTAAACATGAAAACGGTTACTGCAAAGGAACGGTTTAACCTAGAAGAACGAAATTTGTTGAGCCATGTGGGATTTTTGTACTGATCATTACCTGCAAGTATCATCAAGATTGTGTGAAAAAATGTTTGCTGAAGTTTCCGGAAACTCGTAATTTTTTGGAAGCTTGGCAACCCCTTTCAATGAAAGTGATTCTCGTCAGTCTCTGCTTGGGGCTACTTCCATAGGACACAAACCATATCCATAGAACTTGGAACTACATTGTTGTGCCACGTTTCACAGAGCTAGCACAAACCGTGTTTGATTTAGAGTTCCAAATACATGTATCCATATAGGAGAAAACAGAGTGAAACCTAAACATGAAAACGGTTTCTGCAAAGGAACTGTTTAACCTAGAAGAACGAAATTTGGTGAGCCAAGTGGGACTGCTGTACTGATCATTAAATAGAAGTATCATAAAATTGGGAGAAAAAATGTTTGCTGAGATTTCTGGAAACTCGTAGGTTTTTGGAAGCTTGGCAACCCTATCAATGAAAGTGATTCTCGTCAGTCTCTGCTTGGGGCTACTTCCATAGGACACAAACCATAGCCATAGAACTTGGAACTACATTATTGTGCAACGTTTCAAAGAGCTAGCACAAACCATGTTTTATTTAAAGTTCCAACTACATGTATCCATATAGGAGAAAACAGAGTGAAACCTAAACATGAAAACGGTTACTGCAAAGGAACGGTTTAACCTAGAAGAACGAAATTTGGTCAGCCAAGTTTGACTGGTCTACTGATCATTATCTGCAAGTATCTTCAAGATTGGGTGAAAAAATATTTGCTGAGGTTTCCGGAAACTCGTACTTTTTTGGAAGCTTGGAAACCCCTTTCAATGAAAGTGATTCTCGTCAGTCTCTGCTTGGGGCTACTTCCATAGGACACAAACCATAGCCATAGAACTTGGAACTACATTATTGTGCCACGTTTCAAACAGCTAGCACAAACCGTGTTTGATTTAGAGTTCCAAATACATGTATCCATATAGGAGAAAACAGAGTGAAACCTAAACATGAAAACTGTTACTGCAAAGGAACAGTTTAACCTAGAAGAACGAAATTTGGTGAGCCAAGTGGGACTGCTGTACTGATCATTAAATAGAAGTATCATAAAATTTGCAGAAAAAATGTTTGCTGAGATTTCTGGAAACTCGTAGTTTTTTGGAAGCTTGGCAACCCTTTCAATGAAAGTGATTCTAGTCAGTCTCTGCTTGGGGCTACTTCCATAGGACACAAACCATAGCCATAGAACTTGGAACTACATTATTGTGCCAACTTTCAAAGGGATAGCACAATCTGTGTTTGATTTAGAGTTCCAACTACATGTATCCATATAGGAGAAAACAGAGTGATTCCTAAACATGAAAACGGTTACTGCAAAGGAACGGTTTAACCTAGAAGAACGAACTTTGGTGAGCCATGAGGGATTGGTGTACTGATCATTACCTGCAAGTATCATCAAGATTGGGTGAAAAAATGTTTGCTGAGATTTCAGGAAACTCGTAGATTTTGGAAGCTTGGCAACCCCTTTCAATGAAAGTGATTCTCGTCAGTCTATGCTTGGGGCTACTTCCATAGGACACAAAACATAGCCATAGAACTTGGAACTACATTATTTTGCCACGTTTCAAAGAGCTAGCACAAACCGTGTTTGATTTAGAGTTCCAAATACATGTATCCATATAGGAGAAAACAGAGTGAAACCTAAAATGAAAACGGTTACTGCAAAGGAACGGTTTAACCTAGAAGAATGAAATTTGGTGAGCCAAGTGGGATTGGTGTACTGATCATTAAATAGAAGTATCATAAAATTGGGAGAAAAAATGTTTGCTGAGATTTCTGGAAACTCGTAGTTTTTTGGAAGCTTGGCAACCCTTTCAATGAAAGTGATTCTCGTCAGTCTCTGCTTGGGGCTACTTGCATAGGACACAAACCATAGCCATAGAACTTGGAACTACATTATTGTGCCAAGTTTCAAAGAGCTAGCACAAACCGTGTTTGATTTAGAGTTCCAACTACATGTATCCATATAGGAGAAAACACAGTAAAACCTAAACATGAAATCGGTTACTGCAAAGGAACGGTTTAACCTAGAAGAACGAAATTTGGTGAGCCAAGTGGGATTGGTATACTGATCATTAAATGGAAGTATCATCAAGATTGGGTGAAAAAATGTTTGCTGAGATTTCCGGAAACAAGTAGTTTTTTGGAAGCTTGGCAACCCCTTTCATTGAAAGTGATTCTCGTCAGTCTCTGCTTGGGGCTACTTCCATAGGACACAAACCATAGCCATAGAACTTGGAACTACATTATTGTGCCATGTTTCAAAGAGCTAGCACAAACCGTGTTTGATTTAGAGTTCCAACTACATGTATCCATATAGAAGAAAACAGAGTGAAACCTAAACATGAAAACGGTTACTGCAAAGGAATGTTTCAACCTAGAAGAACTAAATTTGGTGAGCCTAGTGGGATTGGTGTACTGATCATTAAATGGAAGTATCATCAAGAATGGGTGAAAAAATGTTTGCTGAGATTTCAGGAAACTCGTAGTTTTTTGTAAGCTTGGCAACCCCTTTCAATGAAAGTGATTCTCGTCAGTCTCTGCTTGGGGATACTTCCATAGGACACAAACCATAGCCATAGAACTTGGAACTACATTATTGTGCCAAGTTTCAAAGAGCTAGCACAAACCGTGTTTGATTTAGAGTTCCAACTACATGTATCCATATAGGAGAAAACAGAGTGAAACCTAAACATGAAAACGGTTACTGCAAAGGAACGGTTTAACCTAGAAGAACGAAATTTGGTGAGCCAAGTGGGACTGCTGTACTGATCATCAAATAGAAGTATCATAAAATTGGGAGAAAAAATGTTTGCTGAGATTTCTGGAAACTCGTAGGTTTTTGGAAGCTTGGCAACCCTTTCAATGAAAGTGATTCTCGTCAGTCTCTGCTTGGGGCTACTTCCATAGGACACAAACCATAGCCATAGAACTTGGGACTACATTATTGTGCCAAGTTTCAAAGGGATAGCACAAACTGTGTTTGATTTAGAGTTCCAACTACATGTATCCATATAGGAGAAAACAGAGTGAAACCTAAACATGAAAACGGTTACTGCAAAGGAATGGTTTAACTTAGAAGAACGAAATTTGGTGAACCTAGTGGGATTGGTGTGCTGATCATTAAATGGAAGTATCATCAAGATTGGGTGAAAAAAATGTTTGCTGAGATTTCAGGAAACTCGTAGTTTTTTGGAAGATTGGAAACCCCTTTCAATGAAAGTGATTCTCGTCAGTCTCTGCTTGGGGCTACTTCCATAGGACACAAACGATAGCCATAAAACTTGGAACTACATTATTGTGCCAAGTTTCTAAGAGCTAGCACAAACCGTGTTTGATTTAGTGTTCCAACTACATGTATCCATATAGGAGAAAACAGAGTGAAACCTAAACATGAAAACGGTTACTGCAAAGGAATGGTTTAACCCACAAGAACGAAATTTGGTGAGCCAAGTGGGACTGGTGTACTGATCATTACCTGCAAGTATCATCAAGATTGGGTGAAAAAATGTTTGCTGAGATTACAGGAAACTCGTATTTTTTAGGAAGCTTTGCAACCCCTTTCAATGAAAGTGATTCTCGTCAGTCTCTGCTTGGGCTACTTCAATAGGACACAAACCATCGCGATAGAACTTGGAACTACATTATTGTGCCACGTTTCAAAGAGCTAGCACAAACCGTGTTTGATTGAGAGTTCCAACTACATGTATCCATATAGGAGAAAACAGAGTGAAACCTAAACATGAAAACGGTTACTTCAAAGGAATGTTTCAACCTAGAAGAACGAAATTTGGTGAGCCTAGTGGGATTGGTGTACTGATCATTAAATGGAAGTATCATCAAGAATGGGTGAAAAAATGTTTGCTGAGATTTCAGGAAACTCGTAGTTTTTTGTAAGCTTGGCAACCCCTTTCAATGAAAGTGATTCTCGTCAGTCTCTGCTTGGGGCTACTTCCATCGGATACAAACCATAGCCATAGAACTTGGAACTACATTATTGTGCCAAGTTTCAAAGAGCTAGCACAAACCGTGTTTGATTTAGAGTTCCAACTACATGTATCCATATAGGAGAAAACAGAGTGAAACCTAAACATGAAAACGGTTACTGCAAAGGAATGGTTTAACCTAGAAGAACGAAATT
>NW_027553221.1:0-43551 GCF_045843805.1 Urocitellus parryii | reverse complement strand
TGGGATTGGTGTACTGATCATAACCGCAAGTATCATCAAGATTGGGTGAAAAAAGGTTTGCTGAGATTTCAGGAAACTCGTAGTTTTTTGGAAGCTTGGCAACCCCTTTCAATGAAAGTGATTCTCGTCAGTCTCTGCTTGGGGATACTTCAATAGGACACAAACCATAGCGATAGAACTTGGAACTACATTATTGTGCCAAGTTTCAAAGAGCTAGCACAAACCGTGTTTGTTTTAGAGTTCAAACTACATGTATCTATATAGGAGAAAACAAATGAAACCTAAACATGAAAACGGTTCCTGCAAAGGAACGGTTAAACCGAGACGAACGAAATTGGTGAGCCAAGTGGGATTGGTGTACTGATCATTACCTGCAAGTATCATCAAGATTGGGTTAAAAAAGCTTTGCTGAGATTTCAGGAAACTCGTAGTTTTTTGGAAGCTTGGCAACCCCTTTCAATGAAAGTGATTCTCGTCAGTCTCTGCTTGGGGCTACTTCAATACGACACAAACCATAGTGATAGAACTTGGAACTACATTATTGTGCCAAGTTTCAAAGAGCTAGCACAAACCGTGTTTGATTTAGAGTTCCAAATACATGGATCCATCTAGGAGAAAACAGAGTGAAACCTAAACATGAAAACGGTTCCTGCAAAGGGACGGTTTAACCGAGAAGAACGAAATTTGGTGAGCCAAGTGGGATTGGTGTACTGATCATTGCCTGCAAGTATTATCAAGATTGGGTGAAAAAATGTTTGCTGAGATTTCAGGAAACTCGTAGATTTTTGGAAGCTTGGCAACCCCTTTCAATGAAAGTGATTCTCGTCAGTCTCTGCTTGGGGCTACTTCAATAGGACACAAACCATAGAGATAGAACTTGGAACTACATTATTGTGCCAAGTTTCAAAGAGCTCGCACAAACCGTTTTTGATTTAGAGTTCCAACTACATGTTTCCATATAGGAGAAAACAGAGTGAAACCTAAACATGAAAACGGTTCCTGTAAAGGGACGGTTTAACCGAGAAGAACGAAATTTGGTGAGCCAAGTGGGATTGGTGTACTGATCATTGCCTGCAAGTATTATCAAGATTGGGTGAAAAAAGGTTTGCTGAGATTTCAGGAAACTCGTAGATTTTTGGAAGCTTGGCAACCCCTTTCAATGAAAGTGATTCTCGTCAGTCTCTGCTTGGGACTTCTTCAATAGACACAATCCATATTGATAGAACTTGGAACTACATTATTGTGCCAAGTTTCAAAGAGCTAGCACAAACCGTTTTTGATTTAGAGTTCCAACTACATGTATCCATATAGCAGAAAACAGAGTGAAACCTAAACATGAAAATGGTTCATGAAAAGGAACGGTTTAACCGAGAAGGACGGAATTTGGTGAGCCAAGTGGGATTGGTGTACTGATCATTACCTGCAGGTATCATCAAGATTGGGTGAAAAAATGTTTGCTGAGATTTCAGGAAACTCGTAGTTTTTTGGAAGCTTGGCAACCCCTTTCAATGAAAGTGATTCTCGTCAGTCTCTGCTTGGGGCTACTTCAATAGGACACAAACCATAGCGATAGAACTTGGAACTACATTATTGTGCCAAGTTTCAAAGAGCTAGCACAAACCGTGTTTGATTTAGAGTTCCAACTACATGTAACCATATAGGAGAAAAACAGAGTGAAACTAAACATGAAAACGGGTTCCTGCAAAGGAACGGTTTAACCGAGAAGAACGAAATTTGGTGAGCCAAGTGGGATTCGTGGACTGATCATTACCTGCAAGGATCATCAAGAGTGGGTGAAAAAAATGTTTGCTGAGATTTCAGGAAACTCGTAGTTTTTTGGAAGCTTGGAAACCCCTTTCAATGAAAGTGATTCTCGTCAGTCTCTGCTTGGGACTTCTTCAATAGACACAATCCATATTGATAGAACTTGGAACTACATTATTGTGCCAAGTTTCAAAGAGCTAGCACAAACCGGTTGATTTTAGTGTTCCAACTACATGTTTCCGTATAGGTGAAACAGAGTGAAACCTAAACATGAAAACGGTTCCTGCAAAGGAAACGGTTTAACCGAGAAGAACGAAATTTGGTGAGCCAAGTGGGATTGGTGTACTGATCATTACCTGCAAGTATCATCAAGATTGGGTAAAAAAATGTTTGCTGAGATTTCAGAAAACTCGTAATTTTTTGGAAGCTTGGCAACCCCTTTCAATGAAAGTGATTCTCCTCAGTCTCTGCTTGGTGCTACTTCAATAGGACACAAACGATAGCGATAGAACTTGGAACTACATTATTGTGCCAAGTTTCAAAGAGCTAGCACAAACCGTGTTTGATTTAGAGTTCCAACTACATATATCCATATAGGAGAAAACAGAGTGAAACTAAACATGAAAAGGTTTCTTGCAAAGGAACGGTTTAACCGAGAAGAACGAAATTTGGTGAGCCAAGTGGGATTGGTGTACTGATCATTAACTGCAAGTATCATCAAGATTGGGTGAAAAAATGTTTGCTGAGATTTCAGGGAACTCGTAGTTCTTTGGAAGCTTGGCAACCCCTTTCAATGAAAGTGATTCTCGTCAGTCTCTGCTTGGGGCCACTTCAATAGGACACAAACCATAGCGATAGAACTTGGAACTACATTGTTGTGCCAAGTTTCCAAGAGCTAGCACAAACCGTGTTTGATTTAGAGTTCCAACTACATGTATCCATATAGCAGAAAACAGAGTGAACCTAAACATGAAAACGGTTCCTGCAAAGGAATGGTTTAACCGAGAAAACGAAATTTGGAGAGCCAAGTGGGATTGGTGTAAGTGATCCTTACCTGCAAGTATCATCAAGATTGGGTGAAAAAATGTTTGCTGAGATTTCAGGAAACACGTAGTTTTTTGGAAGCTTGGCAACCCCTTTCAATGAAAGTGATTCTCGTCAGTCTCTGCTTGGGGCTACTTCAATAGGACACACACCATAGCGATTGAACGTGGAACTACATTATTGTGCCAAGTTTCAAAGAGCTAGCACAAACCCGTGTTTGATTTAGAGTTCCAACTACATGTATCTATATAGGAGAAAACAGAGTGAAACCTAAACATGAAAACTGTTCCTGCAAAGCAACGGTTTAACCGAGATGAACGAAATTGGAGAGTCAAGTGGGATTGGTGTACTGATCATTACATGCAAGTATAATCAAGATTGGGTGAAAAAAGGTTTGCTGAGATTTCAGGAAACTCGTAGTTTCTTGGAAGCTTTGCAACCCCTTTCAATGAAAGTGATTCTCGTCAGTCTCTGCTTGGGGCTACTTCAATAGGACACAAACCATAGCGATAGAACTTGGAACTACATTATTGTGCGAAGTTTCAAAGAGCTAGCACAAACCGTGTTTGATTTAGAGTTCCAACTACATGTATCCATATAGGAGAAAACAGAGTGAAACCTAAACATGAAAACGGTTCCTGCAAAGGAACGGTTTAAGCGAGAGAAGAACGAATTTTGGTGAGCCAAGTGGGATTGGTGTACTGATCATTACCTGCAAGGATCATCAAGATTGGGTGAAAAAGTGTTTGCTGAGATTTCAGAAACTCGTAGTTTTTTGGAAGCTTGGAAACCCCTTTCAATGAAAGTGATTCTCGTCAGTCTCTGCTAGGGACTTCTTCAATAGGACACAATCCATATTGATAGAACTTGGAACTACATTATTGTGCCAAGTTTCAAAGAGCTAGCAGAAACCGTGTTTGATTTAGAGTTCCAACTACATGTATCCATATAGCAGAAAACAGAGTGAAACCTAAACATGAAAACGGATCATGCAAAGGAACGGGTTTAACCGAGAAGAACGAAATTTGGTGAGCCAAGTGGGATTGGTGTACTGATCATTACCTGCAGGTATCATCAAGATTAGGTGAAAAAATGTTTGCTAAGATTTCAGGAAACTCGTAGTTTTTTGGAAGCTTGGCAACCCCTTTCAATGAAAGTGATTCTCGTCAGTCTCTGCTTGGGGCTACTTCAATAGGACACAAACCATAGCGATAGAACTTGGAACTACATTATTGTGCCAAATTTCCAAGAGCTAGCACAAACCGTTTTTTATTTAGAGTTCCAACTACATGTATCCATATAGGAGAAAACAGAGTGAAACCTAAACATGAAAACGGTTCCTGCAAAGGAACGGTTTAACCGAGAAGAACGAAATTTGGTGAGCCAAGTGGGATTGGTGTACTGATCATTACCTGCAGGTATCATCAAGATTGGGTGAAAAAATGTTTGCTGAGATTTCAGGAAACTCGTAGTTTTTTGAAGCTTGGCAACCTCTTTCAATGAAAGTGATTCTTTCAGTCTCTGCTTGGGACTTCTTCAATAGAACACAAACCATATTGATAGAACTTGGAACTACATTATTGTGCCAAGTTTCAAAGAGCTAGCAAAAACCGTGTTTGATTTAGAGTTCCAACAACTTGTTTCCGTATAGGAGAAAACAGAGTGAACCCTAAACATAAAAACGGTTCCTGCAAAGGAACGGTTTAACCGAAAAGAACGAAATTTGGTGTGCCAAGTGGGATTGGTGTACTGATCATTACATGCAAGTATCATCAAGATTGGGTGAAAAATGTTTGCTGAGATTTCAGGAAACTCGTAGTTTTTTGGAAGCTTGGCAACCCCTTTCAATGAAAGTGATTCTCCTCAGTCTCTGCTTGGTGCTACTTCAATAGGACACAAATGATAGCGATAGAACTTGGAACTACATTATTGTGCCAAGTTTCAAAGAGCTAGCACAAACCGTGTTTGATTTAGAGTTCCAACTACATGTATCCATATAGGAGAAAACAGAGTGAAACCTAAACATGAAAACGGTTCCTGCAAAGGAACGGTTTAACCGAGAAGAACGAAATTTGGTGAGCCAAGTGGGCTTGGTGTACTGATCATTACCTGCAAGTATCATCAAGATTGGGTGAAAAAATGTTTGCTTTGAATTCAGGGAACTCGTAGTTTTTTGGAAGCTAGGCAACCCCTTTCAATGAAAGTGATTCTCGTCAGTCTCTGCTTGGGGCTACTTCAATAGGACACAAACCATAGCGATAGAACTTGGAACTACATTATTGTGCCAAGTTTCCAAGAGCTAGCACAAACCGTTTTTGATTTAGAGTTCCAACTACATGTATTCATATAGGAGAAAACAGAGTGAAACTAAACATGAAAACGGTTCCTGCAAAGGAACGGTTTAACCGAGAAGAACGAAATTTGGTGAGCAAGTGGGATTGGTGTACTGATCATTACTTGCAAGTATCATCAATATTGTTGAAAAAATATTTGCTGAGATTTCAGGAAACTCGTAGTTTTTGAAGCTCGGCAACCCCTTTCAATGAAAGTGATTCTCGTCAGTCTCTGCTTGGGGCTACTTCAATAGGACACAAACCATAGCGATAGAACTAGGAACTCCATTATTGTGCCAAGTTTCAAAGAGCTAGCACAAACCGTGTTTGATTTAGAGTTCCAAATACATGTATCCATATAGGAGAAAACAGAGTGAAACCTAAACATGAAAACGGTTCCTGCAAAGGAACGGTTTAACCGAGATGAACGAAATTTGGTGAGCCAAGTGGGATTCGTGTACTGATCATACCTGCAGGTATCATCAAGATTGGGTGAAAAAAAGGTTTGTTGAGATTTCAGGAAATTCGTAGTTTTTTGGAAGCTTGGCAACCCCTTTCAATGAAAGTGATTCTCGTCAGTCTCTGCTTGGGGCTACTTCAATAGGACACAAACCATAGCTATAGAACTTGGAACTACATTATTGTGCCAAGTTTCAAATAGCTAGCACAAACCTGTGTTTGATTTAGAGTTCCAACTACATGTATCCATATAGGAGAAAACAGAGTGAAACTAAACATGAAAACGGTTCCTGCAAAGGAATGGTTTAACCGAGAAGAACGAAATTTGGTGAGCCAAGTGGGATTGGTGTACTGATCATTACCTGCAAGTATCATCAAGATTGGTTGAAAAAAGTTTTGCTGAGATTTCAGGAAACTCGTAGTTTTTTGGAAGCTTGGCAACCCCTTTCAATGAAAGTGATTCTCGTCAGTCTCTGCTTGGGGATACTTCAATAGGACACAAACCATAGCGATAGAACTTGGAACTACATTATTGTGCCAAGATTCAAAGAGCTAGCACAAACCGTGTTTGATTTAGAGTTCCGAATACATGTATCTATCTAGAAGAAAACAGAGATAAACCTAAACATGAAAACGGTTCCTGCAAAGGAACGGTTAACCGAGAAAAACGAAATTTTGGTGAGCCAAGTGGGATTGGTGTACTGATCATTACCTGCAGGTATCATCAAGATTGGGTGAAAAAATGTTTGCTGAGATTTCAGGAAACTCGTGGTTTTTTGGAAGCTTGGGAACCCCTTTCAATGAAAAGTGATTCTCGTCAGTCTCTGCTTGGGGCTACTTCAATAGGAACACAAACCATAGCGATAGAACATGAACTACATTATTGTGCCAAGTTTCAAAGAGCTAGCACAAACGGTGTTTGATTTAGAGTTCCAACTACATGTATCCATATAGGAGAAAACAGAGTGAAACCTAAACATGAAAACGGTTCCTGCAAAGGAATGGTTTAACCGAGAAAACGAAATTTGGAGAGCCAAGTGGGATTGGTGTAGTGATCCTTACCTGCAAGTATCATCAAGATTGGGTGGAAAAAGGTTTGCTGAGATTTCAGGAAACTCGTAGTTTTTTGGAAGCTTGGCAACCCCTTTCAATGAAAGTGATTCTCGTCAGTCTCTGCTTGGGGCTACTTCAATAGGACACAAACCATAGCGATAGAACTTGGAACTACATTATTGTGCCAAGTTTCAAAGAGCTAGCACAAACCGTGTTTGATTTAGAGTTCCAACTACATGTATCCATATAGAGAAAACAGAGTGAAACCTAAACATGAAAACGGTTCCTGCAAAGGAACGGTTTAACCGAGAAGAACGAAATTTGGTGAGCCAAGTGGGCTTGGTGTACTGATCATTACCTGCAAGTATCATCAAGATTGGGTGAAAAAATGTTTGCTTTGAATTCAGGGAACTCGTAGTTTTTTGGAAGCTAGGCAACCCCTTTCAATGAAAGTGATTCCTCGTCAGTCTCTGCTTGGGGCTACTTCAATAGGACACAAACCATAGCGATAGAACTTGGAACTACATTATTGTGCCAAGTTTCCAAGAGCTAGCACAACCGTTTTTGATTTAGAGTTCCAACTACATGTATTCATATAGGAGAAAACAGAGTGAAACCTAAACATGAAAACGGTTCCTGCAAAGGAACGGTTTAACCGAGAAGAACGAAATTTGGTGAGCCAAGTGGGATTGGTGTACTGATCATTACTTGCAAGTATCATCAATATTGTTGAAAAAATATTTGCTGAGATTTCAGGAAACTCGTAGTTTTGGAAGCTCGGCAACCCC
The DNA here is from genome assembly GCF_045843805.1 of Urocitellus parryii. Classification (NCBI taxonomy): domain Eukaryota; kingdom Metazoa; phylum Chordata; class Mammalia; order Rodentia; family Sciuridae; genus Urocitellus; species Urocitellus parryii. The sequence goes on along the minus strand of NW_027553221.1, from coordinate 36,110 downwards.
TTTCAATGAAAGTGATTCTCGTCAGTCTCTGCTTGGGGCTACTTCAATAGGACACAAACCATAGCGATAGAACTAGGAACTCCATTATTGTGCCAAGTTTCAAAGAGCTAGCACAAACCGTGTTTGATTTAGAGTTCCAAATACATGTATCCATATAGGAGAAAACAGAGTGAAACCTAAACATGAAAACGGTTCTGCAAAGGAACGGTTAAACCGAGAAGAACGAAATTTGGTGAGCCAAGTGGGATTCGTGTACTGATCATTACCTGCAGGTATCATCAAGATTGGGTGAAAAAAAGGTTTGTTGAGATTTCAGGAAATTCGTAGTTTTTTGGAAGCTTGGCAACCCCTTTCAATGAAAGTGATCTCGTCAGTCTCTGCTTGGGGCTACTTCAATAGGACACAAACCATAGCTATAGAACTTGGAACTACATTATTGTGCAAGTTTCAAATAGCTAGCACAAACCGTGTTTGATTTAGAGTTTCAACTACATGTATCCATATAGGAGAAAACATAGTGAAACCTAAACATGAAAACGGTTCCTGCAAAGGAATGGTTTAACCGAGAAGAACGAAATTTGGTGAGCCAAGTGGGATTGGTGTACTGATCATTACCTGCAAAGTATCATCAAGATTGGTTTGAAAAAGTTTTGCTGAGATTTCAGGAAACTCGTAGTTTTTTGGAAGCTTGGCAACCCCTTTCAATGAAAGTGATTCTCGTCAGTCTCTGCTTGGGGATACTTCAATAGGACACAAACCATAGCGATAGAACTTGGAACTACATTATTGTGCCAAGATTCAAAGAGCTAGCACAAACCGTGTTTGATTTAGAGTTCCGAATACATGTATCTATCTAGAAGAAAACAGAGATAAACCTAAACATGAAAACGGTTCCTGCAAAGGAACGGTTAACCGAGAAAAACGAAATTTGGTGAGCCAAGTGGGATTGGTGTACTGATCATTACCTGCAGGTATCATCAAGATTGGGTGAAAAAATGTTTGCTGAGATTTCAGGAAACTCGTGGTTTTTTGGAAGCTTGGGAACCCCTTTCAATGAAAGTGATTCTCGTCAGTCTCTGCTTGGGGCTACTTCAATAGGACACAAACCATAGCGATAGAACATGGAACTACATTATTGTGCCAAGTTTCAAAGAGCTAGCACAAACGGTGTTTGATTTAGAGTTCCAACTACATGTATCCATATAGGAGAAAACAGAGTGAAACCTAAACATGAAAACGGTTCCTGCAAAGGAATGGTTTAACCGAGAAAACGAAATTTGGAGAGCCAAGTGGGATTGGTGTAGTGATCCTTACCTGCAAGTATCATCAAGATTGGGTGGAAAAAGGTTTGCTGAGATTTCAGGAAACTCGTAGTTTTTTGGAAGCTTGGCAACCCCTTTCAATGAAAGTGATTCTCGTCAGTCTCTGCTTGGGGCTACTTCAATAGGACACAAACCATAGCGATAGAACTTGGAACTACATTATTGTGCCAAGTTTCAAAGAGCTAGCACAAACCGTGTTTGATTTAGAGTTCCAACTACATGTATCCATATAGGAGAAAACAGAGTGAAACCTAAACATGAAAACGGTTCATGCAAAGGAACGGTTTAACCGAGACGAACGAAATTTGGTGAGCCAAGTGGGATTGGTGTACTGATCATTACCTGCAAGTATCATCAAGATTGGGTGAAAAAAGGTTTGCTGAGATTTCAGGAAACTCGTAGTTTTTTGGAAGCTTGGCAACCCCTTTCAATGAAAGTGATTCTCGTCAGTCTCTGCTTGGGAATTCTTCAATAGGACACAAACAATATTGATAGAACTTCGAACTACATTATTGTGCCAAGTTTCAAAGAGCTAGCACAAACCGTGTTTGATTTAGAGTTCCAACTACATGTATCCATATAGGAGAAAACAGAGTGAAACCTAAACATGAAAACGGTTCCTGCAAAGGAACGGTTTAACCGAGAAGAATGAAATTTGGTGTGCCAAGTGGGATTGGTGTACTGATCATTACCTGCAAGTATCATCAAGATTGTGTAAAAAAAATGTTTGCTGAGATTTCAGGAAACTCGTAGTTTTTTGGAAGCTTGGCAACCCCTTTCAATGAAAGTGATTCTCCTCAGTCTCTGCTTGGTGCTACTTCAATAGGACACAAATGATAGCGATAGAACTTGGAACTACATTATTGTGCCAAGTTTCAAAGAGCTAGCACAAACCGTGTTTGATTTAGAGTTCCAACTACATGTATCCATATAGGAGAAAACAGAGTGAAACCTAAACATGAAAACGGTTCCTGCAAAGGAACGGTTTAACCGAGAAGAACGAAATTTGGTGAGCCAAGTGGGATTGGTGTACTGATCATTACCTGCAAGTATCATCAAGATTGGGTGAAAAAATGTTTGCTGAGATTTCAGGGAACTCGTAGTTTTTTGGAAGCTAGGCAACCCCTTTCAATGAAAGTGATGCACGTCAGTCTCTGCTTGGGGCTACTTCAATAGGACACAAACCATAGCGATAGAACTTGGAACTACATTATTGTGCCAAGTTTCCAAGAGCTAGCACAAACTGTTTTTGATTTAGAGTTCCAACTACATGTATCCATATAGGAGAAAACAGAGTGAAACCTAAACATGAAAACGGTTCCTGCAAAGAAACGGTTTAACCGAGAAGAACGAAATTTGGTGAGCCAAGTGGGATTGGTGTACTGATCATTACATGCAAGTATCATCAAGATTGGTTGAAAAAAGGTTTGCTGCGATTTCAGGAAACTCGTAGTTTCTTGGAAGCTTTGCAACCCCTTTCAATGAAAGAGATTCTCGTCAGTCTCTGCTTGGGGCTACTTCAATAGGACACAAACCATAGCGATAGAACTTGGAACTACATTATTGTAACAAGTTTCAAAGAGCTAGCACAAACCGTGTTTGATTTAGAGTTCCAACTACATGTATCCATATAGGAGAAAACAGAGTGAAACCTAAACATGAAAACGGTTCCTGCAAAGGAACGGTTTAACCGAGATGAATGAAATTTGGAGAGCCACGTGGGATTGGTGTACTGATACTTACCTGCAAGTATCATCAAGATTGGGTGAAAAAAGGTTTGCTGAGATTTCAGGAAACTCGTAGTTTTTTGGAAGCTTGGCAACCCCTTTCAATGAAAGTGATTCTCGTCAGTCTCTGCGTGGGACTTCTTCAATAGGACACAAACCATATTGACAGAACTTCGAACTACATTATTGTGCCAAGTTTCAAAGAGCTAGCACAAACCGTGTTTGATTTAGAGTTCCAACTACATATATCCATATAGGAGAAAACAGAGTGAAACCTAAACATGAAAACTGTTCCTGCAAAGGAACGGTTTAACCGAGATGAACGAAATTTGGAGAGCCAAGTGGGATTGGTGTACTGATCATTACATGCAAGTATAATCAAGATTGGGTGAGAAAAGGTTTGCTGAGATTTCAGGAAACTCGTAGTTTCTTGGAAGCTTTGCAACCCCTTTCAATGAAAGTGTTTCTCGTCAGTCTCTGCTTGGGGCTACTTCAATAGGACACAAACCATAGCGATAGAACTTGGAACTACATTATTGTAACAAGTATCAAAGAGCTAGCACAAACCGTGTTTGTTTTAGAGTTCCAACTACATGTATCTATATAGGAGAAAAACAGAGTGAAACCTAAACATGAAAACGGTTCCTGCAAAGGAACGGTTTAACCGAGACGAACGAAATTTGGTGAGCCAAGTGGGATTGGTGTACTGATCATTACCTGCAGGTATCATCAAGATTGGGTGAAAAAATGTTTGCTGAGATTTCAGGAAACTCGTAGTTTTTTGGAAGCTTGGCAACCCCTTTCAATGAAAGAGATTCTCGTCAGTCTCTGCTTGGGACTTCTTCAATAGGACACAAACCATATTGATAGAACGTCGAACTACATTATTGTGCCAAGTTTCAAAGAGCTAGCACAAACCGTGTTTGATTTAGAGTTCCAACTACATGTTTCCGTATAGGAGAAAACAGAGTGAAACCTAAACATGAAAACGGTTCCTGCAAAGGAACGGTTTAACCGAGAAGAACGAAATTTGGTGAGCCAAGTGGGATTGGTGTACTGATCATTACCTGCAAGTATCATCAAGATTGGGTGAAAAAATGTTTGCTGAGATTTCAGGGAACTCGTAGTTTTTTGGAAGCTAGGCAACCCCTTTCAATGAAAGTGATTCTCGTCAGTCTCTGCTTGGGGCTACTTCAATAGGACACAAACCATAGCGATAGAACTTGGAACTACATTATTGTGCCAAATTTCAAAGTGCTAGCACAAACCGTGTTTGATTTAGAGTTCCAACTACATGTATCCATATAGGAGAAAACAGAGTGAAACCTAAACATGAAAACGGTTCCTGCAAAGGAACGGTTTAACCGAGAAGAACGAAAGTTGGTGAGCCAAGTGGGATTGGTGTACTGATCCTTACCTGCAAGTATCATCAAGATTGGGTGAAAAAAGGTTTGCTGAGATTTCAGGAAACTCGTAGTTTTTTGGAAGCTTGGCAACCCCTTTCAATGAAAGTGATTCTCGTCAGTCTCTGCTTGTGGCTACTTCAATAGGACACACACCATAGCGATTGAACGTGGAACTACATTATTGTGCCAAGTTTCAAAGAGCTAGCAGAAACCGTGTTTGATTTAGAGTTCCAACTACATGTATCTATATAGGTGAAAACAAAGTGAAACCTAAACATGAAAACTGTTCCTGCAAAGGAATGGTTTAACCGAGATGAACGAAATTTGGAGAGCAAAGTGGGATTGGTGTACTGATCCTTACCTGCAAGTATCATCAAGATTGGGTGAAAAAAGGTTTGCTGAGATTTCAGGAAACTCGTAGTTTTTTGGAAGCTTGGCAACCCCTTTCAATGAAAGTGATTCTCGTCAGTCTCTGCTTGGGGCTACTTCAATAGGACACAAACCATAGAGATAGAACTTGGAACTACATTATTGTGCCAAGTTTCAAAGAGCTAGCACAAACCGTTTTTGATTTAGAGTTCCAACTACATGTTTCCATATAGGAGAAAACAGAGTGAAACCTAAACATGAAAACGGTTCCTGCAAAGGAACGGTTTAACCGAGAAGAACGAAATTTGATGAGCCAAGTGGGATTGGTGTACTGATCCTTACCTGCAAGTATCATCAAGATTGGGTGAAAAAAGGTTTGCTGAGATTTCAGGAAACTCGTAGTTTTTTGGAAGCTTGGCAACCCCTTTCAATGAAAGTGATTCTCGTCAGTCTCTGCTTGGGGCTACTTCAATAGAACACAAACCATAGCGATTGAACGTGGAACTACATTACTGTGCCAAGTTTCAAAGAGCTAGCACAAATCGTGTTTGATTTAGAGTTCCAACTACATGTATCTATATAGGAGAAAACAGAGTGAAACCTAAACATGAAAACTGTTCCTGCAAAGGAACGGTTTAACCGAGATGAACGAAATTTGGAGAGCCAAGTGGGATTGGTGTACTGATCATTACCTGCAAGTATCATCAAGATTGGGTGAAAAAAGGTTTGCTGAGATTTCAGGAAACTCTTAGTTTTTTGGAAGCTTGGCAACCCCTTTGAATGAAAGTGATTCTCGTCAATCTCTGCTTGGGGCTACTTCAATAGGACACAAACGATATTAATAGAACTTGGAACTACATTATTGTGCCAAATTTCAAAGAGCTAGCACAAACCGTGTTTGATTTAGAGTTCTAACTACATGTATCCATATAGGAGAAAACAGAGTGAAACCTAAACATGAAAACGGTTCCTGCAAAGAACGGTTTAACCGAGAAGAACGAAATTTGGTGAGCCAAGTGGGATTGGTGTACTGATCATTACCTGCAAGTATCATCAAGATTGAGTGAAAAAATGTTTGCTGAGATTTCAGGGAACTCGTAGTTTTTTGGAAGCTTGGCAACCCCTTTCAATGAAAGTGATTCTCGTCAGTCTCTGCTTGGGACTTCTTCAATAGGACACAAACCATATTGATAGAACGTCGAACTACATTATTGTGCCAAGTTTCAAAGAGCTAGCACAAACCGTGTTTGATTTAGAGTTCCAACTACATGTTTCCGTATAGGAGAAAACAGAGTGAAACCTAAACATGAAAACGGTTCCTGCAAAGGACCGGTTTAACCGAGAAGAACGAAATTTGGTGAGCCAAGTGGGATTGGTGCACTGATCATTACCTGCAAGTATCATCAAGATTGGGTGGAAAAAATGTTTGCTGAGATTTCAGGGAACTCGTAGTTTTTTGGAAGCTAGGCAACCCCTTTCAATGAAAGTGATTCTCGTCAGTCTCTGCTTGGGGCTACTTCAATAGGACACAAACCATAGCGATAGAACTTGGAACTACATTATTGTGCCAAGTTTCCAAGAGCTAGCACAAACCGTTTTTGATTTAGAGTTCCAACTACATGTATCCATATAGGAGAAAACAGAGTGAAACCTAAACATGAAAACGGTTCCTGCAAAGGAACGGTTTAACCGAGAAGAACGAAATTTGGTGAGCCAAGTGGGATTGGTGTACTGATCATTACATGCAAGTATCATCAAGATTGGGTGAAAAAAGTTTTGCTGAGATTTCAGGAAACTCGTAGTTTTTTGGAAGCTTGGCAACCCCTTTCAATGAAAGTGATTCTCGTCAGTCTCTGCTTGGGGCTACTTCAATAGGACACAAACCATAGTGATAGAACTTGGAACTACATTATTGTGCCAAGTTTCAAAGAGCTAGCACAAACCGTGTTTGATTTAGAGTTCCAACTACATGTATCCATCTAGGAAAAAACAGAGTGAAACCTAAACATGAAAACGGTTCCTGCAAAGGAACGGTTTAACCGAGAAGAACGAAATTTGGTGAGCCAAGTGGGATTGGTGTAGTGATACTTACCTGCAAGTATCATCAAGACTGGGTGAAAAAGGTTTGCTGAGATTTCAGGAAACTCGTAGATTTTTGGAAGCTTGGAAACCCCTTTCAATGAAAGTGATTCTCGTCAGTCTCTGCTTGGGGCTACTTCAATAGAACACAAACCATAGAGATAGAACTTGGAACTACATTATTGTGCCAAGTTTCAAAGAGCTAGCACAAACCGTGTTTGATTTAGAGTTCCAACTACATGTATCCATATAGGAGAAAACAGAGTGAAACCTAAACATGAAAACTGTTCCTGCAAAGGAACGGTTTAACCGAGATGAACGAAATTTGGAGAGCCAAGTGGGATTGGTGTACTGATCATTACATGCAAGTATAATCAAGATTGGGTGAAAAAAGGTTTGCTGAGATTTCAGGAAACTCGTAGTTTCTTGGAAGCTTTGCAACCCCTTTCAATGAAAGTGATTCTCGTCAGTCTCTGCTTGGGGCTACTTCAATAGGACACAAACCATAGCGATTGAACGTGGAACTACATTATTGTGCCAAGTTTCAAAGAGCTAGCACAAACCGTGTTTGATTTAGAGTTCCAACTACATGTATCTATATAGGAGAAAACAGGGTGAAACCTAAACATGAAAACTGTTCCTGCAAAGGAACGGTTTAACCGAGATGAACGAAATTTGGAGAGCCAAGTGGAATTGGTGTACTGATCATTACATGCAAGTATCATCAAGATTGGGTGAAAAAATATTTGCTGAGATTTCAGGAAACTCGTAGTTTCTTCGAAGCTTTGCAACCCCTTTCAATGAAAGAGATTCTCGTCAGTCTCTGCTTGGGGCTACTTCAATAGGACACAAACCATAGCGATAGAACTTGGAACTACATTATTGTAACAAGTTTCAAAGAGCTAGCACAAACCGTGTTTGATTTAGAGTTCCAACTACATGTATCTATATAGGAGAAAACAGAGTGAAACCTAAACATGAAAACGGTTCCTGCAAAGGAACGGTTTAACCGAGATGAATGAAATTTGGAGAGCCACGTGGGATTGGTGTACTGATCATTACCTGCAAGTATCATCAAGATTGGGTGAAAAAAGGTTTGCTGAGATTTCAGGAAACTCGTAGTTTTTTGGAAGCTTGGCAACCCCTTTCAATGAAAGTGATTCTCGTCAGTCTCTGCGTGGGACTTCTTCAATAGGACACAAACCATATTGACAGAACTTCGAACTACATTATTGTGCCAAGTTTCAAAGAGCTAGCACAAACCGTGTTTGATTTAGAGTTCCAACTACATGTATCCATATAGGAGAAAACAGAGTGAAACCTAATCATGAAAACTGTTCCTGCAAAGGAACGGTTTAACCGAGATGAACGAAATTTGGAGAGCCAAGTGGGATTGGTGTACTGATCATTACATGCAAGTATAATCAAGATTGGGTGAGAAAAGGTTTGCTGAGATTTCAGGAAACTCGTAGTTTCTTGGAAGCTTTGCAACCCCTTTCAATGAAAGTGTTTCTCGTCAGTCTCTGCTTGGGGCTACTTCAATAGGACACAAACCATAGCGATAGAACTTGGAACTACATTATTGTAACAAGTATCAAAGAGCTAGCACAAACCGTGTTTGTTTTAGAGTTCCAACTACATGTATCTATATAGGAGAAAACAGAGTGAAACCTAAACATGAAAACGGTTCCTGCAAAGGAACGGTTTAACCGAGACGAACGAAATTTGGTGAGCCAAGTGGGATTGGTGTACTGATCATTACCTGCAGGTATCATCAAGATTGGGTGAAAAAATGTTTGCTGAGATTTCAGGAAACTCGTAGTTTTTTGGAAGCTTGGCAACCCCTTTCAATGAAAGAGATTCTCGTCAGTCTCTGCTTGGGACTTCTTCAATAGGACACAAACCATATTGATAGAACGTCGAACTACATTATTGTGCCAAGTTTCAAAGAGCTAGCACAAACCGTGTTTGATTTAGAGTTCCAACTACATGTTTCCGTATAGGAGAAAACAGAGTGAAACCTAAACATGAAAACGGTTCCTGCAAAGGAACGGTTTAACCGAGAAGAACGAAATTTGGTGAGCCAAGTGGGATTGGTGTACTGATCATTACCTGCAAGTATCATCAAGATTGGGTGAAAAAATGTTTGCTGAGATTTCAGGGAACTCGTAGTTTTTTGGAAGCTAGGCAACCCCTTTCAATGAAAGTGATTCTCGTCAGTCTCTGCTTGGGGCTACTTCAATAGGACACAAACCATAGCGATAGAACTTGGAACTACATTATTGTGCCAAGTTTCCAAGAGCTAGCACAAACCGTTTTTTATTTAGAGTTCCAACTACATGTATCCATATAGGAGAAAACAGAGTGAAACCTAAACATGAAAATGGTTCCTGCAAAGGAATGGTTTAACCGAGAAGAACGAAATTTGGTGAGCCAAGTGGGATTGGTGTACTGATCATTACATGCAAGTACCATCAATATTGGGTGAAAAAATATTTGCTGAGATTTCAGGAAACTCGTAGTTTTTTGGAAGCTCGGCAACCCCTTTCAATGAAAGTGATTCTCGTCAGTCTCTGCTTGGGGCTACTTCAATAGGACACAAACCATAGCGATAGAACTTGGAACTACATTATTGTGCCAAATTTCAAAGTGCTAGCACAAACCGTGTTTGATTTAGAGTTCCAACTACATGTATCCATATAGGAGAAAACAGAGTGAAACCTAAACATGAAAACGGTTCCTGCAAAGGAACGGTTTAACCGAGAAGAACGAAACTTGGTGAGCCAAGTGGGATTGGTGTACTGATCCTTACCTGCAAGTATCATCAAGATTGGGTGAAAAAAGGTTTGCTGAGATTTCAGGAAACTCGTAGTTTTTTGGAAGCTTGGCAACCCCTTTCAATGAAAGTGATTCTCGTCAGTCTCTGCTTGGGGCTACTTCAATAGGACACACACCATAGCGATTGAACGTGGAACTACATTATTGTGCCAAGTTTCAAAGAGCTAGCAGAAACCGTGTTTGATTTAGAGTTCCAACTACATGTATCTATATAGGTGAAAACAAAGTGAAACCTAAACATGAAAACTGTTCCTGCAAAGGAATGGTTTAACCGAGATGAACGAAATTTGGAGAGCCAAGTGGGATTGGTGTACTGATCCTTACCTGCAAGTATCATCAAGATTGGGTGAAAAAGGTTTGCTGAGATTTCAGGAAACTCGTAGTTTTTTGGAAGCTTGGCAACCCCTTTCAATGAAAGTGATTCTCGTCAGTCTCTGCTTGGGGCTACTTCAATAGGACACAAACCATAGAGATAGAACTTGGAACTACATTATTGTGCCAAGTTTCAAGGAGCTAGCACAAACCGTTTTTGATTTAGAGTTCCAACTACATGTTTCCATATAGGAGAAAACAGAGTGAAACCTAAACATGAAAACGGTTCCTGCAAAGGAACGGTTTAACCGAGAAGAACGAAATTTGATGAGCCAAGTGGGATTGGTGTACTGATCCTTACCTGCAAGTATCATCAAGATTGGGTGAAAAAAGGTTTGCTGAGATTTCAGGAAACTCGTAGTTTTTTGGAAGCTTGGCAACCCCTTTCAATGAAAGTGATTCTCGTCAGTCTCTGCTTGGGGCTACTTCAATAGAACACAAACCATAGCGATTGAACGTGGAACTACATTACTGTGCCAAGTTTCAAAGAGCTAGCACAAATCGTGTTTGATTTAGAGTTCCAACTACATGTATCTATATAGGAGAAAACAGAGTGAAACCTAAACATGAAAACTGTTCCTGCAAAGGAACGGTTTAACCGAGATGAACGAAATTTGGAGAGCCAAGTGGGATTGGTGTACTGATCATTACCTGCAAGTATCATCAAGATTGGGTGAAAAAAGGTTTGCTGAGATTTCAGGAAACTCGTAGTTTTTTGGAAGCTTGGCAACCCCTTTGAATGAAAGTGATTCTCGTCAATCTCTGCTTGGGGCTACTTCAATAGGACACAAACGATATTAATAGAACTTGGAACTACATTATTGTGCCAAATTTCAAAGAGCTAGCACAAACCGTGTTTGATTTAGAGTTCTAACTACATGTATCCATATAGGAGAAAACAGAGTGAAACCTAAACATGAAAACGGTTCCTGCAAAGAACGGTTTAACCGAGAAGAACGAAATTTGGTGAGCCAAGTGGGATTGGTGTACTGATCATTACCTGCAAGTATCATCAAGATTGGGTGAAAAAATGTTTGCTGAGATTTCAGGGAACTCGTAGTTTTTTGGAAGCTTGGCAACCCCTTTCAATGAAAGTGATTCTCGTCAGTCTCTGCTTGGGACTTCTTCAATAGGACACAAACCATATTGATAGAACGTCGAACTACATTATTGTGCCAAGTTTCAAAGAGCTAGCACAAACCGTGTTTGATTTAGAGTTCCAACTACATGTTTCCGTATAGGAGAAAACAGAGTGAAACCTAAACATGAAAACGGTTCCTGCAAAGGACCGGTTTAACCGAGAAGAACGAAATTTGGTGAGCCAAGTGGGATTGGTGCACTGATCATTACCTGCAAGTATCATCAAGATTGGGTGAAAAAATGTTTGCTGAGATTTCAGGGAACTCGTAGTTTTTTGGAAGCTAGGCAACCCCTTTCAATGAAAGTGATTCTCGTCAGTCTCTGCTTGGGGCTACTTCAATAGGACACAAACCATAGCGATAGAACTTGGAACTACATTATTGTGCCAAGTTTCCAAGAGCTAGCACAAACCGTTTTTGATTTAGAGTTCCAACTACATGTATCCATATAGGAGAAAACAGAGTGAAACCTAAACATGAAAACGGTTCCTGCAAAGGAACGGTTTAACCGAGAAGAACGAAATTTGGTGAGCCAAGTGGGATTGGTGTACTGATCATTACATGCAAGTATCATCAATATTGGGTGAAAAAATATTTGCTGAGATTTCAGGAAACTCGTAGTTTTTTGGAAGCTCGGCAACCCCTTTCAATGAAAGTGATTCTCGTCAGTCTCTGCTTGGGGCTACTTCAATAGGACACAAACCATAGCGATAGAACTTGGAACTACATTATTGTGCCAAATTTCAAAGTGCTAGCACAAACCGTTTTTGATTTAGAGTTCCAACTACATGTATCCATATAGGAGAAAACAGAGTGAAACCTAAACATGAAAACGGTTCCTGCAAAGGAACGGTTTAACCGAGAAGAACGAAATTTGGTGAGCCAAGTGGGATTGGTGTACTGATCATTACATGCAAGTATCATCAATATTGGGTGAAAAAATATTTGCTGAGATTTCAGGAAACTCGTAGTTTTTGGAAGCTCGGCAACCCCTTTCAATGAAAGTGATTCTCGTCAGTCTCTGCTTGGGGCTACTTCAATAGGACACAAACCATAGCGATAGAACTAGGAACTCCATTATTGTGCCAAGTTTCAAAGAGCTAGCACAAGCCGTGTTTGATTTAGAGTTCCAACTACATGTATCCATATAGGAGAAAACAGAGTGAAACCTAAACATGAAAACGGTTCCTGCCAAGGAAGGTTTTAACCGAGAAGAACGAAATTCGGTGAGCCAAGTGGGATTCATGTACTGATCATTACCTGCAGGTATCATCAAGATTGGGTGAAAAAAAGGTTTGCTGAGATTTCAGGAAATTCGTAGTTTTTTGGAAGCTTGGCAACCCCTTTCAATGAAAGTGATTCTCGTCAGTCTCTGCTTGGGGCTACTTCAATAGGACACAAACCATAGTGATAGAACTTGGAACTACATTATTGTGCCAAGTTTCAAAGAGCTAGCACAAACCGTGTTTGATTTAGAGTTCCAACTACATGTATCCATATAGGAGAAAACAGAGTGAAACCTAAACATGAAAACGGTTCCTGCAAAGGAACGGTTTAACCGAGAAGAATGAAATTTGGTGAGCCAAGTGGGATTGGTGTACTGATCATTACCTGCAAGTATCATCAAGATTGGGTGAAAAAAGTTTTGCTGAGATTTCAGGAAACTCGTAGTTTTTTGGAAGCTTGGCAACCCCTTTCAATGAAAGTGATTCTCGTCAGTCTCTGCTTGGGGCTACTTCAATAGGACACAAACCATAGTGATAGAACTTGGAACTACATTATTGTGCCAAGTTTCAAAGAGCTAGCACAAACCGTGTTTGATTTAGAGTTCCAACTACATGTATCCATCTAGGAAAAAACAGAGTGAAACCTAAACATGAAAACGGTTCCTGCAAAGGAACGGTTTAACCGAGAAGAACGAAATTTGGTGAGCCAAGTGGGATTGGTGTAGTGATACTTACCTGCAAGTATCATCAAGATTGGGTGAAAAAAGGTTTGCTGAGATTTCAGGAAACTCGTAGATTTTTGGAAGCTTGGAAACCCCTTTCAATGAAAGTGATTCTCGTCAGTCTCTGCTTGGGGCTACTTCAATAGAACACAAACCATAGAGATAGAACTTGGAACTACATTATTGTGCCAAGTTTCAAAGAGCTAGCACAAACCGTGTTTGATTTAGAGTTCCAACTACATGTATCCATATAGGAGAAAACAGAGTGAAACCTAAACATGAAAACTGTTCCTGCAAAGGAACGGTTTAACCGAGATGAACGAAATTTGGAGAGCCAAGTGGGATTGGTGTACTGATCATTACATGCAAGTATAATCAAGATTGGGTGAAAAAAGGTTTGCTGAGATTTCAGGAAACTCGTAGTTTCTTGGAAGCTTTGCAACCCCTTTCAATGAAAGTGATTCTCGTCAGTCTCTGCTTGGGGCTACTTCAATAGGACACAAACCATAGCGATAGAACTTGGAACTACATTATTGTGCCAAGTTTCAAAGAGCTAGCACAAACCGTGTTTGATTTAGAGTTCCAACTACATGTATCCATATAGGAGAAAACAGAGTGAAACCTAAACATGAAAACGGTTCCTGCAAAGGAACGGTTTAACCTAGAAGAACGAAATTTGGTGAGCCAATTGGGATTGGTGTACTGATCATTACCTGCAAGTATCATCGAGATTGGGTGAAAAAAGGTTTGCTGAGATTTCAGGAAACTCGTAGTTTTTTGGAAGCTTGGCAACCCCTTTGAATGAAAGTGATTCTCGTCAATCTCTGCTTGGGGCTACTTCAATAAGACACAAACGATATTAATAGAACTTGGAACTACATTATTGTGCCAAGTTTCAAAGAGCTAGCACAAACCGTGTTTGATTTAGAGTTCTAACTACATGTATCCATATAGGAGAAAACAGAGTGAAAACCTAAACATGAAAACGGTTCCTGCAAAGGAACGGTTTAACCGAGAAGAACGAAATTTGGTGAGCCAAGTGGGATTGGTGTACTGATCATTACCTGCAAGTATCATCAAGATTGGGTGAAAAAATGTTTGCTGAGATTTCAGGGAACTCGTAGTTTTTTGGAAGCTTGGCAACCCCTTTCAATGAAAGTGATTCTCGTCAGTCTCTGCTTGGGGCTACTTCAATAGGACACAAACCATAGCGATAGAACTTGGAACTACATTATTGTGCCAAGTTTCAAAGAGCTAGCACAAACCGTGTTTGATTTAGAGTTCCAAATACATGTATCCATATAGGAGAAAACAGAGTGAAACCTAAACATGAAAACGGTTCCTGCAAAGGAACGGTATAACCGAGAAGAACGAAATTTGGTGAGCCAAGTGGGATTGGTGTACTGATCATTACCTGCGAGTCTCATCAAGATTGGGTGAAAAAAGGTTTGCTGAGATTTCAGGAAACTCGTAGTTTTTTGGAAGCTTGACAACCCCTTTCATGAAAGTGATACTCGTCAGTCTCTGCTTGGGGCTACTTAAATAGGACACAAACCATAGCGATAGAACTTGGAACTACGTTATTCTGCCACGTTTCAAAGAACTAGCACAAACCGTGTTTGATTTAGAGTTCCAACTACATGTATCCATATAGGAGAAAACAGAGTGAAACCTAAACATGAAAACGGATCCTGCAAAGGAACGGTTTAACCGAGAAGAACGAAATTTGGTGAGCCAAGTGGGATTGGTGTACTGATCATTACCTGCAAGTATCATCAAGATTGGGTGAAAAAATGTTTGCTGAGATTTCAGGAAACTCGTAGTTTTTTTGAAGCTTGGCAACCCCTTTCAATGAAAGTGATTCTCGTCAGTCTCTGCTTGGGGCTACTTCAATAGGACACAAACCATAGCGATAGAACTTGGAAACTACATTATTGTGCCAAGTTTCAAAGAGCTAGCACAAACCGTGTTTGATTTAGAGTTCCAACTACATGTATCCATATAGGAGAAAACAGAGTGAAACCTAAACATCAAAACGGTTCCTGCAAAGGAACGGTTTAACCGAGACGAACGAAATTTGGTGAGCCAAGTGGGATTGGTGTACTGATCATTACCTGCAAATATCATCAAGATTGGGTGAAAAAATGTTTGCTGAGATTTCAGGAAACTCGTAGTTTTTTTGAAGCTTGGCAACCCCTTTCAATGAAAGTGATTCTCGTCAGTCTCTGCTTGGGGCTACTTCAATAGGACACAAACCATAGCGATAGAACTTGGAACTACATTATTGTGCCAAGTTTCAAAGAGCTAGCACAAACCGTGTTTGATTTAGAGTTCCAAATACATGTATCCATATAGGAGAAAACAGAGTGAAACCTAAACATGAAAACGGTTCCTGCAAAGGAACGGTTTAACCGAGAAGAACGAAATTTGGTGAGCCAAGTGGGATTGGTGTACTGATCATTACCTGCGAGTCTCATCAAGATTGGGTGAAAAAAGGTTTGCTGAGATTTCAGGAAACTCGTAGTTTTTTGGAAGCTTGGCAACCCCTTTCAATGAAAGTGATTCTCGTCAGTCTCTGCTTGGGGCTACTTCAATAGGACACAAACCATAGCGATAGAACTTGGAACTACATTATTGTGCCACGTTTCAAAGAGCTAGCACAAACGTGTTTGATTTACAGTTCCAACTGCATGTATCCATATAGGAAAAAACAGAGTGAAACCTAAACATGAAAACGGTTCCTGCAAAGGAACAGTTTAACCGAGAAGCACGAAATTTGGTGAGCCCAGTGGGATTGGTGTAGTGATCATTAAGTGCAAGTATCATCAAGATTGGTTGAAAAAATATTTGCTGAGGTTTCAGGAAACTCGTAGTTTTTTGGAAGCTTGGCAACCCCTTTCAATGAAAGTGATTCTCGTCAGTCTCTGCTTGGGGCCACTTCAATAGGACACAAACCATAGCGATAGAACTTGGAACTACATTATTGTGCCAAGTTTCAAAGAGCTAGCACAAACCGTGTTTGATTTAGAGTTCTAACTACATGTATCCATATAGGAGAAAACAGAGTGAAACCTAAACATGAAAACGGTTCCTGCAAAGGAACGGTATAACCGAGAAGAACGAAATTTGGTGAGCCAAGTGGGATTGGTGTACTGATCATTACCTGCGAGTCTCATCAAGATTGGGTGAAAAAAGGTTTGCTGAGATTTCAGGAAACTCGTAGTTTTTTGGAAGCTTGACAACCCCTTTCATGAAAGTGATACTCGTCAGTCTCTGCTTGGGGCTACTTCAATAGGACACAAACCATAGCGATAGAACTTGGAACTACGTTATTCTGCCACGTTTCAAAGAACTAGCACAAACCGTGTTTGATTTAGAGTTCCAACTACATGTATCCATATAGGAGAAAACAGAGTGAAACCTAAACATGAAAACGGATCCTGCAAAGGAACGGTTTAACCGAGAAGAACGAAATTTGGTGAGACAAGTGGGATTGGTGTACTGATCATTACCTGCAAGTATCATCAAGATTGGGTGAAAAAATGTTTGCTGAGATTTCAGGAAACTCGTAGTTTTTTTGAAGCTTGGCAACCCCTTTCAATGAAAGTGATTCTCGTCAGTCTCTGCTTGGGGCTACTTCAATAGGACACAAACCATAGCGATAGAACTTGGAACTACATTATTGTGCCAAGTTTCAAAGAGCTAGCACAAACCGTGTTTGATTTAGAGTTCCAACTACATGTATCCATATAGGAGAAAACAGAGTGAAACCTAAACATCAAAACGGTTCCTGCAAAGGAACGGTTTAACCGAGACGAACGAAATTTGGTGAGCCAAGTGGGATTGGTGTACTGATCATTACCTGCAAATATCATCAAGATTGGGTGAAAAAATGTTTGCTGAGATTTCAGGAAACTCGTAGTTTTTTTGAAGCTTGGCAACTCCTTTCAATGAAAGTGATTCTCGTCAGTCTCTGCTTGGGGCTACTTCAATAGGACACAAACCATAGCGATAGAACTTGGAACTACATTATTGTGCCAAGTTTCAAAGAGCTAGCACAAACCGTGTTTGATTTAGAGTTCCAAATACATGTATCCATATAGGAGAAAACAGAGTGAAACCTAAACATGAAAACGGTTCCTGCAAAGGAACGGTTTAACCGAGAAGAACGAAATTTGGTGAGCCAAGTGGGATTGGTGTACTGATCATTACCTGCGAGTCTCATCAAGATTGGGTGAAAAAATGTTTGCTGAGATTTCAGGAAACTCGTAGTTTTTTGGAAGCTTGGCAACCCCTTTCAATGAAAGTGATTCTCGTCAGTCTCTGCTTGGGGCTACTTCAATAGGACACAAACCATAGCGATAGAACTTGGAACTACATTATTGTGCCACGTTTCAAAGAGCTAGCACAAACCGTGTTTGATTTACAGTTCCAACTACATGTATCCATATAGGAAAAAACAGAGTGAAACCTAAACATGAAAACGGTTCCTGCAAAGGAACGGTTTAACCGAGAAGAACGAAATTTGGTGAGCCCAGTGGGATTGGTGTAGTGATCATTAAGTGCAAGTATCATCAAGATTGGTTGAAAAAATATTTGCTGAGATTTCAGGAAACTCGTAGTTTTTTGGAAGCTTGGCAACCCCTTTCAATGAAAGTGATTCTCGTCAGTCTCTGCTTGGGGCCACTTCAATAGGACACAAACCATAGCGATAGAACTTGGAACTACATTATTGTGCCAAGTTTCAAAGAGCTAGCACAAACCGTGTTGGATTTAGAGTTCCAACTACATGTATCTATATAGGAGAAAACAGAGTGAAACCTAAACATGAAAACGTTTCCTGCAAAGGAACGGTTTAACCGAGACGAACGAAATTTGGTGAGCCAAGTGGGATTGGTGTACTGATCATTACCTGCAAGTATCATCAAGATTGGGTGAAAAAAGGTTTGCTGAGATTTCAGGAAACTCGTAGTTTTTTGGAAGCTTGGCAACCCCTTTCAATGAAAGTGATTCTCATCAGTCTCTGCTTGGGGCTACTTCAATAGGACACAAACCATAGCGATAGAACTTGGAACTACATTATTGTGCCAAGTTTCAAAGAGCTAGCACAAACCGTGTTTGATTTAGAGTTCCAACTACATGTATCCATATAGGAGAAAACAGAGTGAAACCTAAACATCAAAACGGTTCCTGCAAAGGAACGGTTTAACCGAGACGAACGAAATTTGGTGAGCCAAGTGGGATTGGTGTACTGATCATTACCTGCAAATATCATCAAGATTGGGTGAAAAAATGTTTGCTGAGATTTCAGGAAACTCGTAGTTTTTTTGAAGCTTGGCAACCCCTCTCAATGAAAGTGATTCTCGTCAGTCTCTGCTTGGGGCTACTTCAATAGGACACAAACCATAGCGATAGAACTTGGAACTACATTATTGTGCCAAGTTTCAAAGAGCTAGCACAAACCGTGTTTGATTTAGAGTTCCAACTACATGTATCCATATAGGAGAAAACAGAGTGAAACCTAAACATCAAAACGGTTCCTGCAAAGGAACGGTTTAACCGAGACGAACGAAATTTGGTGAGCCAAGTGGGATTGGTGTACTGATCATTACCTGCAAATATCATCAAGATTGGGTGAAAAAATGTTTGCTGAGATTTCAGGAAACTGTAGTTTTTTTGAAGCTTGGCAACCCCTTTCAATGAAAGTGATTCTCGTCAGTCTCTGCTTGGGGCTACTTCAATAGGACACAAACCATAGCGATAGAACTTGGAACTACATTATTGTGCCAAGTTTCAAAGAGCTAGCACAAACCGTGTTTGATTTAGAGTTCCAAATACATGTATCCATATAGGAGAAAACAGAGTGAAACCTAAACATGAAAACGGTTCCTGCAAAGGAACGGTTTAACCGAGAAGAACGAAATTTGGTGAGCCAAGTGGGATTGGTGTACTGATCATTACCTGCGAGTCTCATCAAGATTGGGTGAAAAAAGGTTTGCTGAGATTTCAGGAAACTCGTAGTTTTTTGGAAGCTTGGCAACCCCTTTCATGAAAGTGATACTCGTCAGTCTCTGCTTGGGGCTACTTCAATAGGACACAAACCATAGCGATAGAACTTGGAACTACGTTATTCTGCCACGTTTCAAAGAACTAGCACAAACCGTGTTTGATTTAGAGTTCCAACTACATGTATCCATATAGGATAAAAGAGAGTGAAACCTAAACATGAAAACGGATCCTGCAAAGGAACGGTTTAACCGAGAAGAACGAAATTTGGTGAGCCAAGTGGGATTGGTGTACTGATCATTACCTGCAAGTATCATCAAGATTGGGTGAAAAAATGTTTGCTGAGATTTCAGGAAACTCGTAGTTTTTTGGAAGCTTGGCAACCCCTTTCAATGAAAGTGATTCTCGTCAGTCTCTGCTTGGGGCTACTTCAATAGGACACAAACCATAGCGATAGAACTTGGATCTACATTATTGTGCCAAGATTCAAAGAGCTAGCACAAACCGTGTTTCATTGAGAGTTCCAACTACATGTATCCATATAGGAGAAAACAGAGTGAAACCTAAACATGAAAACTGTTCCTGCAAAGGAACGGTTTAACCGAGAAGAACGAAATTTGGTGAGCCAAGTGGGATTGGTGTACTGATCATTACCTGCAAGTATCATCAAGATTGGGTGAAAAAAGGTTTGCTGAGATTTCAGGAAACTCGTAGTTATTTGGAAGCTTGGCAACCCCTTTCAATGAAAGTGATTCTGGTCAGTCTCTGCTTGGGGCTACTTCAATAGGACACAAACCATAGCGATAGAACTTGGAACTACATTATTGTGCCAAGTTTCAAAGAGCTAGCACAAACCGTGTTTGATTTAGAGTTCCAACTACATGTTTCCATATAGGAGAAAACAGAGTGAAACCTATACATGAAAACGGTTCCTGCAAAGGAACGGTTTAACCGAGACGAACGAAATTTGGTGAGCCAAGTGGGATTGGTGTACTGATCATTACCTGCAAATATCATCAAGATTGGGTCAAAAAATGTTTGCTGAGATTTCAGGAATTCGTAGTTTTTTGGAAGCTTGGCAACCCCTTTCAATGAAAGTGATTCTCGTCAGTCTCTGCTTGGGGCTACTTCAATAGGACACAAACCATAGCGATAGAACTTGGAACTACATTATTGTGCCAAGTTTCAAAGAGCTAGCACAAACCGTGTTTGATTTAGAGTTCCAACTACATGTATCCATATAGGAGAAAACAGAGTGAAACCTAAACATGAAAACGGTTCCTGCAAAGAACGTTTTAACCGAGACGAACGAAATTTGGTGAGCCAAGTGGGATTGGTGTACTGATCATTACCTGCAAATATCATGAAGATTGGGTGAAAAAATGTTTCCTGAGATTTCAGGAAACTCGTAGTTTTTTTGAAGCTTGGCAACCCCTTTCAATGAAAGTGATTCTCGTCAGTCTCTGCTTGGGGCTACTTCAATAGGACACAAACCATAGCGATAGAACTTGGAACTACATTATTGTGCCAAGATTCAAAGAGCTAGCACAAACGGTGTTTCATTGAGAGTTCCAACTACATGTATCCATATAGGAGAAAACAGAGTGAAACCTAAACATGAAAACTGTTCCTGCAAAGGAACGGTGTAACCGAGAAGAACGAAATTTGGTGAGCCAAGTGGGATTGGTGTACTGATCATTACCTGCAAGTATCATCAAGATTGGGTGAAAAAAGTTTGCTGAGATTTCAGGAAACTCGTAGTTTTTTGGAAGCTTGGCAACCCCTTTCAATGAAAGTGATTCTGGTCAGTCTCTGCTTGGGGCTACTTCAATAGGACACAAATCATAGCGATAGAACTTGGAACTACATTATTGTGCCAAGTTTCAAAGAGCTAGCACAAACCGTGTTTCATTTAGAGTTCCAACTACATGTTTCCATATAGGAGAAAACAGAGTGAAACCTAAACATGAAAACGGTTCCTGCAAAGGAACGGTTTAACCGAGACGAACGAAATTTGGTGAGCCAAGTGGGATTGGTGTACTGATCATTACCTGCAAATATCATCAAGATTGGGTGAAAAAATGTTTGCTGAGATTTCAGGAAACTCGTAGTTTTTTTGAAGCTTGGCAACCCCTTTCAATGAAAGTGATTCTCGTCAGTCTCTGCTTGGGGCTACTTCAATAGGACACAAACCATAGCGATAGAACTTGGAACTACATTATTGTGCCAAGTTTCAAAGAGCTAGCACAAACCGTGTTTGATTTAGAGTTCCAAATACATGTATCCATATAGGAGAAAACAGAGTGAAACCTAAACATGAAAACGGTTCCTGCAAAGGAACGGTTTAACCGAGAAGAACGAAATTTGGTGAGCCAAGTGGGATTGGTGTACTGATCATTACCTGCGAGTCTCATCAAGATTGGGTGAAAAAGGTTTGCTGAGATTTCAGGAAACTCGTAGTTTTTTGGAAGCTTGGCAACCCCTTTCAATGAAAGTGATTCTCGTCAGTCTCTGCTTGGGGCTACTTCAATAGGACACAAACCATAGCGATAGAACTTGGAACTACATTATTGTCCCACGTTTCAAAGAGCTAGCACAAACCGTGTTTGATTTACAGTTCCAACTACATGTATCCATATAGGAAAAAACAGAGTGAAACCTAAACATGAAAACGGTTCCTGCAAAGGAACGGTTTAACCGAGAAGAACGAAATTTGGTGAGCCCAGTGGGATTGGTGTAGTGATCATTAAGTGCAAGTATCATCAAGATTGGTTGAAAAATATTTTCTGAGATTTCAGGAAACTCGTAGTTTTTTGGAAGCTTGGCAACCCCTTTCAATGAAAGTGATTCTCGTCAGTCTCTGCTTGGGGCCACTTCAATAGGACACAAACCATAGCGATAGAACTTGGAACTACATTATTGTGCCAAGTTTCAAAGAGCTAGCACAAACCGTGTTTGATTTAGAGTTCCAACTACATGTATCTATATAGGAGAAAACAGAGTGAAACCTAAACATGAAAACGTTTCCTGCAAAGGAACGGTTTAACCGAGACGAACGAAATTTGGTGAGCCAAGTGGGATTGGTGTACTGATCATTACCTGCAAGTATCATCAAGATTGGGTGAAAAAAGGTTTGCTGAGATTTCAGGAAACTCGTAGTTTTTTGGAAGCTTGGCAACCCCTTTCAATGAAAGTGATTCTCGTCAGTCTCTGCTTGGGGCTACTTCAATAGGACACAAACCATAGCGATAGAACTTGGAACTACATTATTGTGCCAAGTTTCAAAGAGCTAGTACTAACCGTGTTTGATTTAGAGTTCCAACTACATGTATCCATATAGGAGAAAACAGAGTGAAACCTAAACATCAAAACGGTTCCTGCAAAGGAACGGTTTAACCGAGACGAACGAAATTTGGTGAGCCAAGTGGGATTGGTGTACTGATCATTACCTGCAAATATCATCAAGATTGGGTGAAAAAATGTTTGCTGAGATTTCAGGAAACTGTAGTTTTTTTGAAGCTTGGCAACCCCTTTCAATGAAAGTGATTCTCGTCAGTCTCTGCTTGGGGCTACTTCAATAGGACACAAACCATAGCGATAGAACTTGGAACTACATTATTGTGCCAAGTTTCAAAGAGCTAGCACAAACCGTGTTTGATTTAGAGTTCCAAATACATGTATCCATATAGGAGAAAACAGAGTGAAACCTAAACATGAAAACGGTTCCTGCAACGGAACGGTTTAACCGAGAAGAACGAAATTTGGTGAGCCAAGTGGGATTGGTGTACTGATCATTACCTGCGAGTCTCATCAAGATTGGGTGAAAAAAGGTTTGCTGAGATTTCAGGAAACTCGTAGTTTTTTGGAAGCTTGGCAACCCCTTTCATGAAAGTGATACTCGTCAGTCTCTGCTTGGGGCTACTTCAATAGGACACAAACCATAGCGATAGAACTTGGAACTACGTTATTCTGCCACGTTTCAAAGAACTAGCACAAACCGTGTTTGATTTAGAGTTCCAACTACATGTATCCATATAGGAGAAAACAGAGTGAACCTAAACATGAAACGGATCCTGCAAAGGAACGGTTTAACCGAGAAGAACGAAATTTGGTGAGCCAAGTGGGATTGGTGTACTGATCATTACCTGCAAGTATCATCAAGATTGGGTGAAAAAATGTTTGCTGAGATTTCAGGAAACTCGTAGTTTTTTGGAAGCTTGGCAACCCCTTTCAATGAAAGTGATTCTCGTCAGTCTCTGCTTGGGGCTACTTCAATAGGACACAAACCATAGCGATAGAACTTGGATCTACATTATTGTGCCAAGATTCAAAGAGCTAGCACAAACCGTGTTTCATTGAGAGTTCCAACTACATGTATCCATATAGGAGAAAACAGAGTGAAACCTAAACATGAAAACTGTTCCTGCAAAGGAACGGTTTAACCGAGAAGAACGAAATTTGGTGAGCCAAGTGGGATTGGTGTACTGATCATTACCTGCAAGTATCATCAAGTTTGGGTGAAAAAAGGTTTGCTGAGATTTCAGGAAACTCGTAGTTATTTGGAAGCTTGGCAACCCCTTTCAATGAAAGTGATTCTGGTCAGTCTCTGCTTGGGGCTACTTCAATAGGACACAAATCATAGCGATAGAACTTGGAACTACATTATTGTGCCAAGTTTCAAAGAGCTAGCACAAACCGTGTTTGATTTAGAGTTCCAACTACATGTTTCCATATAGGAGAAAACAGAGTGAAACCTATACATGAAAACGGTTCCTGCAAAGGAACGGTTTAACCGAGACGAACGAAATTTGGTGAGCCAAGTGGGATTGGTGTACTGATCATTACCTGCAAATATCATCAAGATTGTGTCAAAAATGTTTGCTGAGATTAAAGGAAATTCGTAGTTTTTTGGAAGCTTGGCAACCCCTTTCAATGAAAGTGATTCTCGTCAGTCTCTGCTTGGGGCTACTTCAATAGGACACAAACCATAGCGATAGAACTTGGAACTACATTATTGTGCCAAGTTTCAAAGAGCTAGCACAAACCGTGTTTGATTTAGAGTTCCAACTACATGTATCCATATAGGAGAAAACAGAGTGAAACCTAAACATGAAAACGGTTCCTGCAAAGAACGTTTTTAACCGAGACGAACGAAATTTGGTGAGCCAAGTGGGATTGGTGTACTGATCATTACCTGCAAATATCATGAAGATTGGGTGAAAAAATGTTTCCTGAGATTTCAGGAAACTCGTAGTTTTTTTGAAGCTTGGCAACCCCTTTCAATGAAAGTGATTCTCGTCAGTCTCTGCTTGGGGCTACTTCAATAGGACACAAACCATAGCGATAGAACTTGGAACTACATTATTGTGCCAAGATTCAAAGAGCTAGCACAAACGGTGTTTCATTGAGAGTTCCAACTACATGTATCCATATAGGAGAAAACAGAGTGAAACCTAAACATGAAAACTGTTCCTGCAAAGGAACGGTTTAACCGAGAAGAACGAAATATGGTGAGCCAAGTGGGATTGGTGTACTGATCATTACCTGCAAGTATCATCAAGATTGGGTGAAAAAAGTTTGCTGAGATTTCAGGAAACTCGTAGTTTTTTGGAAGCTTGGCAACCCCTTTCAATGAAAGTGATTCTGGTCAGTCTCTGCTTGGGGCTACTTCAATAGGACACAAATCATAGCGATAGAACTTGGAACTACATTATTGTGCCAAGTTTCAAAGAGCTAGCACAAACGGTGTTTCATTTAGAGTTCCAACTACATGTTTCCATATAGGAGAAAACAGAGTGAAACCTAAACATGAAAACGGTTTCTGCAAAGGAACGGTTTAACCGAGACGAACGAAATTTGGTGAGCCAAGTGGGATTGGTGTACTGATCATTACCTGCAAATATCATCAAGATTGGGTGAAAAAATGTTTGCTGAGATTTCAGGAAACTCGTAGTTTTTTGGAAGCTTGGCAACCCCTTTCAATGAAAGTGATTCTCGTCAGTCTCTGCTTGGGGCTACTTCAATGGGACACAAACCATAGCGATAGAACTTGGAACTACATTATTGTGCCAAGTTTTAAAGAGCTAGCACAAACCGTGTTTGATTTAGAGTTCCAACTACATGTATCCATATAGGAGAAAACAGAGTGAAACCTAAACATGAAAACGGTTCCTGCAAAGAACATTTTAACCGAGACGAACGAAATTTGGTGAGCCAAGTGGGATTGGTGTACTGATCATTACCTGCAAATATCATCAAGATTGGGTGAAAAAATGTTTCCTGAGATTTCAGGAAACTCGTAGTTTTTTTGAAGCTTGGCAACCCCTTTGAATGAAAGTGATTCTCGTCAGTCTCTGCTTGGGGCTACTTCAATAGGACAAAAACCATAGCGATAGAACTTGGAACTACATTATTGTGCCAAGTTTCAAAGAGCTAGCACAAACCGTGTTTGATTTAGAGTTCCAACTACATGTATCCATATAGGAGAAAACAAAGTGAAACCTAAACATGAAAACGGTTCCTGCAAAGGAACGGTTTAACCGAGAAGTACGAAATTTGGTGAGCCAAGTGGGATTGGTGTACTGATCATTACCTGCAAGCCTCATCAAGAGTGGGTGAAAAAATGTTTGCTGAGATTTCAGGAAACTCGTAGTTTTTTGGAAGCTTGGCAACCCCTTTCAATGAAAGTGATTCTCGTCAGTCTCTGCTTGGGGCTACTTCAATAGGACACAAACCATAGCGATAGAATTTGGAACTACATTATTGTGCCAAGTTTCAAAGAGTTAGCACAAACCGTGTTTGATTTAGAGTTCCAACTACATGTATCCATATAGGAGAAAACAGAGTGAAACCTAAACATGAAAACGGTTCCTGCAAAGGAACGGTTTAACCGAGAAGAACGAAATTTGGTGAGCCCAGTGGAATTGGTGTACTGATCATTACCTGCAAGTATCATCAAGATTGGGTGAAAAAATGTTTGCTGAGATTTCAGGAAACTCGTAGTTTTTTGGAAGCTTGGCAACCCCTTTCAATGAAAGTGATTCTCGTCAGTCTCTGCTTGGGGCTACTTCAATAGGACACAAACCATAGCGATAGAACTTGGAACTACATTATTGTGCCAAGTTTCAAAGAGCTAGCACAAACCGTGTTTTATTTAGAGTTCCAACTACATTTATCCATATAGGAGAAAACAGAGTGAAACCTAAACATGAAAACGGTTCCTGCAAAGGAACGGTGTAACCGAGAAGAACGAAATTTGTTGAGCCAAGTGGGATTGGTGTACTGATCATTACCTGCAAGCCTCATCAAGAGTGGGGAAAAAATGTTTGCTGAGATTTCAGGAAACTCGTAGTTTTTTGGAAGCTTGGAAACCCCTTTGAATGAAAGTGATTCTCGTCAGTCTCTGCTTGGGGCTACTTCAATAGGACACAAACCATAGCGATAGAACTTGGAACTACATTATTGTGCCAAGTTTCAAAGAGCTAGCACAAACCGTGTTTGATTTAGAGTTCCAACTACATGTATCCATATAGGAGAAAAGAGAGTGAAATCTAAACATGAAAACGGTTCCTGCAAAGGAACGGTTTAACCGAAAAGAACGAAATTTGGTGAGCCAAGTGGGATTGGTGTACTGATCATTACCTGCAAGTATCATCAAGATTGGGTGAAAAAATGTTTGCTGAGATTTCAGGAAACTCGTAGTTTTTTGGAAGCTTGGCAACCCCTTTCAATGAAAGTGATTCTCGTCAGTCTCTGCTTGGGGCTACTTCAATAGGACACAAACCATAGCGATAGAACTTGGAACTACATTATTGTGCCAAGTTTCAAAGAGCAGGCACAAACCGTGTTTGATTTAGAGTTCCAACTACATGTATCCATATAGGAGAAAAGAGAGTGAAACCTAAACATGAAAACGGTTCCTGCAAAGGAAGGGTTTAACCAAGAAGAACGAAATTTGGTGAGCCCAGTGGGATTGGTGTACTGATCATTACCTGCATGTATCATCAAGTTGGGTGAAAAAATGTTTGCTGAGACTTCAGGAAACTCGTAGTTTTTTGGAAGCTTGGCAACCCCTTTCAATGAAAGTGATTCTCGTCAGTCTCTGCTTGGGCTACTTCAATAGGACACAAACCATAGCGATAGAACTTGGAACTACATTATTGTGCCAAGTTTCAAAGAGCTAGCACAAACCGTGTTTGATTTAGAGTTCCAACTACATGTATCCATATAGGAGAAAACAGAGTGAAACCTAAACATGAAAACGGTTCCTGCAAAGGAACAGTTTAACAGAGATTAACGAAATTTGCTGAGCCAAGTGGGATTGGTGTACTGATCATTACCTGCAAGTATCATCAAGATTGGGTGAAAAAATGTTTGCTGAGAATTCAGGAAACTCGCAGTTTTTTGGAAGCTTGTCAACCCCTTTCAATGAAAGTGATTCTCGTCAGTCTCTGCTTGGGGCTACTTCAATAGGACACAAATCATAGGGATAGAACTTGGAACTACATTATTGTGCCAAGTTTCAAAGAGCTAGCACAAACCGTGTTTGATTTAGAGTTCCAACTACATGTATCCATATAGAGAAAAGAGAGTGAAACCTAAATATGAAAACGGTTCCTGCAAAGGAACGGTTTAACCGAGAAGAACGAAATTTGCTGAGCCAAGTGGGATTGGTGTACTGATCATTACCTGCAAGCCTCATCAAGAGTGGGTGAAAAAATGTTTGCTGAGATTTCAGGAAACTCGTAGTTTTTTGGAAGCTTGGCAACCCCTTTGAATGAAAGTGATTCTCGTCAGTCTCTGCTTGGGGCTACTTCAATAGGACACAAACCATAGCGATAGAACTTGGAACTACATTACTGTGCCAAGTTTCAAAGAGCTAGCACAAACCGTGTTTGATTTAGAGTTCCAACTACATGTATCCATATAGGAGAAAACAGAGTGAAACCTAAACATGAAAACGATTCCTGCAAAGGAACGGTTTAACTGAGAAGAACGAAATTTGGTGAGCCAAGTGGGATTGGTGTATTGATCATTACCTGCAAGTATCATCAAGATTGGGTGAAAAAATATTTGCTGAGATTTCAGGAAACTCGTAGTTTTTTGGAAGCTCAACCCCTTTCAATGAAAGTGATTCTCGTCAGTCTCTGCTTGGGGCTACTTCAATAGGACACAAACCATAGCGATAGAACTTGGAACTACATTATTGTGCCAAGTTTCAAAGAGCTAGCACAAACCGTGTTTGATTTAGAGTTCCAAGTACATGTATCCATATAGGAGAAAACAGAGTGAAACCTAAACATGAAAACGGTTCCTGCAAAGGAACGGTTTAACAGAGAAGAACGAAATTTGCTGAGCCAAGTGGGATTGGTTTACTGATCATTACCTGCAAGTATCATCAAGATTGGGTGAAAAAATGTTTGCTGAGAATTCAGGAAACTCGCAGTTTTTTGGAAGCTTGGCAACCCCTTTCAATGAAAGTGATTCTCGTCAGGCTCTGCGTGGGGCTACTTCAATAGGACACAAACCATAGGGATAGAACTTGGAACTACATTATTGTGCCAAGTTTCAAAGAGCTAGCACAAACCGTGTTTGATTTAGAGTTCCAAGTACATGTATCCATATAGGAGAAAACAGAGTGAAACCTAAACATGAAAACGGTTCCTGCAAAGGAACGGTTTAACCGAGAAGAACGAAATTCGGTGAGGCCAGTGGGATTGGTGTACTGATCATTACCTGCAAGTATCATCAAGATTGGGTGAAAAATGTTTGCTGAGATTTCAGGAAACTCGTAGATTTTTGGAAGCTTGGCAACCCCTTTCAATGAAAGTGATTCTCGTTAGTCTCTGCTTGGGGCTACTTCAATAGGACACAAACCATAGCGATAGAACATGGAACTACATTATTGTGCCAAGTTTCAAAGAGCTAGCACAAACCGTGTTTGATTTAGAGTTCCAAGTACATGTATCCATATAGGAGAAAACAGAGTGAAACCTAAACATGAAAACGGTTCCTGCAAAGGAACGGTTTAACCGAGAAGAACGAAATTTGCTGAGCCAAGTGGGATTGGTGTACTGATCATTACCTGTAAGTATAATCAAGATTGGCTAAAAAATGTTTGCTGAGATTTCAGGAAACTCGTAGTTTTTTGGAAGCTTGGCAACCCCTTTCAATGAAAGTGATTCTCGTCAGTCTCTGCTTGGGGCTACTTCAATAGGACACAAACCATAGCGATAGAACTTGGAACTACATTATTGTGCAAAGTTTCAAAGAGCTAGCACAAACCGTGTTTGATTTAGAGTTCCAACTACATGTATCCATATAGGAGAAAAGAGAGTGAAACCTAAACATGAAAACGGTTTCTGCAAAGGAAGGGTTTAACCGAAAAGAACGAAATTTGGTGAGCCAAGTGGGATTGGTGTACTGATCATTACCTGCAAGTATCATCAAGAGTGGGTGAAAAAATGTTTGCTGAGATTTCAGGAAACTCGTAGTTTTTTGGAAGCTTGGCAACCCCTTTCAATGAAAGTGATTCTCGTCAGTCTCTGCTTGGGGATACTTCAATAGGACACAAACCATAGCGATAGAACTTGGAACTACATTATTGTGCCAAGTTTCAAAGAGCTAGCACAAACCGTGTTTGATTTAGAGTTCCAACTACATGTATCCCTATAGGAGAAAAGAGAGTGAAACCTAAACATGAAAACGGTTTCTGCAAAGGAAGGGTTTAACCGAAAAGAACGAAATTTGGTGAGCCAAGTGGGATTGGTGTACTGATCATTACCTGCAAGTATCATCAAGATTGGGTGAAAAAATGTTTGCTGAGATTTCAGGAAACTCGTAGTTTTTTGGAAGCTTGGCAACCCCTTTCAATGAAAGTGATTCTCCTCAGTCTCTGCTTGGGGCTACTTCAATAGGACACAAACCATAGCGATAGAACTTGGAACTACATTATTGTGCCAAGTTTCAAAGAGCAGGCACAACCGTGTTTGATTTAGAGTTCCAACTACATGTATCCATATAGGAGAAAAGAGAGTGAAACCTAAACATGAAAACGGTTCCTGCAAAGGAACGGTTTAACCGAGAAGAACGAAATTTGGTGAGCCCAGTGGGATTGGTGTACTGATCATTACCTGCAAGTATCATCAAGTTGGGTGAAAAAATGTTTGCTGAGATTTCAGGAAACTCGTAGTTTTTTGGAAGCTTGGCAACCCCTTTCAATGAAAGTGATTCTCGTCAGTCTCTGCTTGGGGCTACTTCAATAGGACACAAACCATAGCGATAGAACTTGGAACTACATTATTGTGCCAAGTTTCAAAGAGCTAGCACAAACCGTGTTTGATTTAGAGTTCCAACTACATGTATCCATATAGGAGAAAATAGAGTGAAACCTAAACATGAAAACGGTTCCTGCAAAGGAACGGTTTAACAGAGAAGAACGAAATTTGCTGAGCCAAGTGGGATTGGTGTACTGATCATTACCTGCAAGTATCATCAAGATTGGGTGAAAAAATGTTTGCTGAGATTTCAGGAAACTCGTAGTTTTTGGAAGCTTGGCAACCCCTTTGAATGAAAGTGATTCTCGTCAGTCTCTGCTTGGGGCTACTTCAATAGGACACAAACCATAGCGATAGAACTTGGAACTACATTACTGTGCCAAGTTTCAAAGAGCTAGCACAAACCGTGTTTGATTTAGAGTTCCAACTACATGTATCCATTTAGGAGAAAAGAGAGTGAAACCTAAACATGAAAACGATTCCTGCAAAGGAACGGTTTAACTGAGAAGAACGAAATTTGGTGAGCCAAGTGGGATTGGTGTATTGATCATTACCTGCAAGTATCATCAAGATTGGGTGAAAAAATATTTGCTGAGATTTCAGGAAACTCGTAGTTTTTTGGAAGCTCAACCCCTTTCAATGAAAGTGATTCTCGTCAGTCTCTGCTTGGGGCTACTTCAATAGGACACTAACCATAGCGATAGAACTTGGAACTACATTATTGTGCCAAGTTTCAAAGAGCTAGCACAAACCGTGTTTGATTTAGAGTTCCAAGTACATGTATCCATATAGGAGAAAACAGAGTGAAACCTAAACATGAAAACGGTTCCTGCAAAGGAACGGTTTAACCGAGAAGAACGAAATTCGGTGAGGCCAGTGGGATTGGTGTACTGATCATTACCTGCAAGTATCATCAAGATTGGGTGAAAAAATGTTTGCTGAGATTTCAGGAAACTCGTAGATTTTTGGAAGCTTGGCAACCCCTTTCAATGAAAGTGATTCTCGTTAGTCTCTGCTTGGGGCTACTTCAATAGGACACAAACCATAGCGATAGAACTTGGAACTACATTATTGTGCCAAGTTTCAAAGAGCTAGCACAAACCGTGTTTGATTTAGAGTTCCAAGTACATGTATCCATATAGGAGAAAACAGAGTGAAACCTAAACATGAAAACGGTTCCTGCAAAGGAACGGTTTAACCGAGAAGAACGAAATTTGCTGAGCCAAGTGGGATTGGTGTACTGATCATTACCTGTAAGTATAATCAAGATTGGCTAAAAAATGTTTGCTGAGATTTCAGGAAACTCGTAGTTTTTTGGAAGCTTGGCAACCCTTTCAATGAAAGTGATTCTCGTCAGTCTCTGCTTGGGGCTACTTCAATAGGACACAAACCATAGCGATAGAACTTGGAACTACATTATTGTGCAAAGTTTCAAAGAGCTAGCACAAACCGTGTTTGATTTAGAGTTCCAACTACATGTATCCATATAGGAGAAAAGAGAGTGAAACCTAAACATGAAAACGGTTTCTGCAAAGGAAGGGTTTAACCGAAAAGAACGAAATTTGGTGAGCCAAGTGGGATTGGTGTACTGATCATTACCTGCAAGTATCATCAAGAGTGGGTGAAAAAATGTTTGCTGAGATTTCAGGAAACTCGTAGTTTTTTGGAAGCTTGGCAACCCCTTTCAATGAAAGTGATTCTCGTCAGTCTCTGCTTGGGGCTACTTCAATAAGACACAAACCATAGCGAAAGAACTTGGAACTACATTATTGTGCCAAGTTTCAAAGAGCTAGCACAAACCGTGTTTGATTTAGAGTTCCAAGTACATGTATCCATATAGGAGAAAAGAGAGTGAAACCTAAACATGAAAACGGTTCCTGCAAAGGAACGGTTTATCCGAGAAGAACGAAATTTGCTGAGCCAAGTGGGATTGGTGTACTGATCATTACCTGCAAGCCTCATCAAGAGTGGGTGAAAAAATGTTTGCTGAGATTTCAGGAAACTCGTAGTTTTTTGGAAGCTTGGCAACCCCTTTCAATGAAAGTGATTCTCGTCAGTCTCTGCTTGGGGCTACTTCAATAGGACACAAACCATAGCGATATAACTTGGAACTACATTATTGTGCCAAGTTTTAAAGAGCTAGCACAAACCGTGTTTGATTTAGAGTTCCAACTACATGTATCCATATAGGAGAAAAGAGAATGAAACCTAAACATGAAAACGGTTTCTGCAAAGGAAGGGTTTTCCGAAAAGAACGAAATTTGGTGAGCCAAGTGGGATTGGTGTACTGATCATTACCTGCAAGTATCATCAAGATTGGGTGAAAAAATATTTGCTGAGATTTCAGGAAACTCGTAGTTTTTGGAAGCTTGTCAACCCCTTTCAATGAAAGTGATTCTCGTCAGTCTCTGCTTGGGTCTACTTCAATAGGACACAAACCATAGCGATAGAACTTGGAACTACATTATTGTGCCAAGTTTCAAAGAGCTAGCACAAACCGTGTTTGATTTAGAGTTCCATCTACATGTATCCATATAGGAGAAAAGAGAGTGAAACCTAAACATGAAAACGGTTTCTGCAAAGGAAGGTTTAACCGAAAAGAACGAAATTTGGTGAACCAAGTGGGATTGGTGTACTGATCATTACCTGCAAGTATCATCAAGATTGGGTGAAAAAATGTTTGCTGAGATTTCAGGAAACTCGTAGTTTTTTGGAACCTTGGCAACCCCTTTCAATGAAAGTGATTCTCGTCAGTCTCTGCTTGGGGCTACTTCAATAGGACACAAACCATAGCGATAGAACTTGGAACTACATTATTGTGCCAAGTTTCAAAGAGCTAGCACAAACCGTGTTTGATTTAGAGTTCCAACTACATGTATCCATATAGGAGAAAAGAGAGTGAAACCTAAACATGAAAACGGTTTCTGCAAAGGAAGGGTTTAACCGAAAAGAACGAAATTTGGTGAGCCAAGTGGGATTGGTGTATTGATCATTACCTGCAAGTATCATCAAGATTGGGTGAAAAAATGTTTGCTGAGATTTCAGGAAACTCGTAGTTTTTTGGAAGCTTGGCAACCCCTTTCAATGAAAGTGATTCTCGTCAGTCTCTGCTTGGGGCTACTTCAATAGGACACAAACCATAGCGATAGAACTTGGAACTACATTATTGTGCCAAGTTTCAAAGAGCAGGCACAAACCGTGTTTGATTTAGAGTTCCAACTACATGTATCCATATAGGAGAAAAGAGAGTGAAACCTAAACATGAAAACGGTTCCTGCAAAGGAACGGTTTAACCGAGAAGAACGAAATTTGGTGAGCCCAGTGGGATTGGTGTACTGATCATTACCTGCAAGTATCATCAAGTTGGGTGAAAAAATGTTTGCTGAGATTTCAGGAAACTCGTAGTTTTTTGGAAGCTTGGCAACCCCTTTCAATGAAAGTGATTCTCGTCAGTCTCTGCTTCGGCTACTTCAATAGGACACAAACCATAGCGATAGAACTTGGAACTACATTATTGTGCCAAGTTTCAAAGAGCTAGCACAAACCGTGTTTGATTTAGAGTTCCAACTACATGTATCCATATAGGAGAAAACAGAGTGAAACCTAAACATGAAAACGGTTCCTGCAAAGGAACGGTTTAACAGAGAAGAACGAAATTTGGTGAGCCCAGTGGGATTGGTGTACTGATCATTACCTGCAAGTATCATCAAGATTGGGTGAAAAAATGTTTGCTGAGAATTCAGGAAACTCGCAGTTTTTTGGAAGCTTGGCAACCCCTTTCAATGAAAGTGATTCTCGTCAGTCTCTGCGTGGGGCTACTTCAATAGGACACAAACCATAGGGATAGAACTTGGAACTACATTATTGTGCCAAGTTTCAAAGAGCTAGCACAAACCGTGTTTGATTTAGAGTTCCAACTACATGTATCCATATAGAGAAAAGAGAGTGAAACCTAAATATGAAAACGGTTCCTGCAAAGGAACGGTTTAACCGAGAAGAACGAAATTTGCTGAGCCAAGTGGGATTGGTGTACTGATCATTACCTGCAAGCCTCATCAAGAGTGGGTGAAAAAATGTTTGCTGAGATTTCAGGAAACTCGTAGTTTTTTGGAAGCTTGGCAACCCCTTTGAATGAAAGTGATTCTCGTCAGTCTCTGCTTGGGGCTACTTCAATAGGACACAAACCATAGCGATAGAACTTGGAACTACATTACTGTGCCAAGTTTCAAAGAGCTAGCACAAACCGTGTTTGATTTAGAGTTCCAACTACATGTATCCATTTAGGAGAAAAGAGAGTGAAACCTAAACATGAAAACGATTCCTGCAAAGGAACGGTTTAACTGAGAAGAACGAAATTTGGTGAGCCAAGTGGGATTGGTGTATTGATCATTACCTGCAAGTATCATCAAGATTGGGTGAAAAAATATTTGCTGAGATTTCAGGAAACTCGTAGTTTTTTGGAAGCTCAACCCCTTTCAATGAAAGTGATTCTCGTCAGTCTCTGCTTGGGGCTACTTCAATAGGACACTAACCATAGCGATAGAACTTGGAACTACATTATTGTGCCAAGTTTCAAAGAGCTAGCACAAACCGTGTTTGATTTAGAGTTCCAAGTACATGTATCCATATAGGAGAAAACAGAGTGAAACCTAAACATGAAAACGGTTCCTGCAAAGGAACGGTTTAACCGAGAAGAACGAAATTCGGTGAGGCCAGTGGGATTGGTGTACTGATCATTACCTGCAAGTATCATCAAGATTGGGTGAAAAAATGTTTGCTGAGATTTCAGGAAACTCGTAGATTTTTGGAAGCTTGGCAACCCCTTTCAATGAAAGTGATTCTCGTTAGTCTCTGCTTGTGGCTACTTCAATAGGACACAAACCATAGCGATAGAACTTGGAACTACATTATTGTGCCAAGTTTCAAAGAGCTAGCACAAACCGTGTTTGATTTAGAGTTCCAAGTACATGTATCCATATAGGAGAAAACAGAGTGAAACCTAAACATGAAAACGGTTCCTACAAAGGAACGGTTTAACCGAGAAGAACGAAATTTGCTGAGCCAAGTGGGATTGGTGTACTGATCATTACCTGTAAGTATAATCAAGATTGGCTAAAAAATGTTTGCTGAGATTTCAGGAAACTCGTAGTTTTTTGGAAGCTTGGCAACCCCTTTCAATGAAAGTGATTCTCGTCAGTCTCTGCTTGGGGCTACTTCAATAGGACACAAACCATAGCGATAGAACTTGGAACTACATTATTGTGCAAAGTTTCAAAGAGCTAGCACAAACCGTGTTTGATTTAGAGTTCCAACTACATGTATCCATATAGGAGAAAAGAGAGTGAAACCTAAACATGAAAACGGTTTCTGCAAAGGAAGGGTTTAACCGAAAAGAACGAAATTTGCTGAGCCAAGTGGGATTGGTGTACTGATCATTACCTGCAAGCCTCATCAAGAGTGGGTGAAAAAATGTTTGCTGAGATTTCAGGAAACTCGTAGTTTTTTGGAAGCTTGGCAACCCCTTTCAATGAAAGTGATTCTCGTCAGTCTCTGCTTGGGGCTACTTCAATAGGACACAAACCATAGCGATATAACTTGGAACTACATTATTGTGCCAAGTTTTAAAGA
>NW_027553220.1:0-43553 GCF_045843805.1 Urocitellus parryii | reverse complement strand
TGAAAGTGATTCTCGTCAGTCTCTGCTTGGGGCTACTTCAATAGGACACAAACCATAGCTATAGAACTTGGAACTACATTATTGTGCCAAGTTTCAAAGAGCTAGCACAAACCGTGTTTGATTTAGAGTTCCAACTGCATGTATCCATATTGGAGAAAACAGAGTGAAACCTAAACATGAAAACGGTTACTGCAAAGGAACGGTTTAACCTCGAAGAACGAAATTTGGTGAGCCAAGTGGGATTGGTGTACAGATCATTAAATGGAATTATCATCAAGATTGGGTGAAAAAATGTTTGCTGAGATTTCAGGAAACTCGTAGTTTTTTGGAAGCTTGGTAAACACTTTCAATGAATGTGATTCTCGTCAGTCTCTGCTTGGGACTACTTCAATAAGACACAAACCATAGCGATAGAACTTGGAACTACATTATTGTGCCAAGTTTCAAAGAGCTAGCACAAACCGCGTTTGATTTAGACTTCCAACTACATGTATCCATATAGGAGCAAACAGAGTGAAACCTAAACATGAAAACGGTTACTGCAAAGTAACGGTTTGACGTAGAAGAACGAAATTGGGTGAGCCAAGTGGGATTGGTGTACTGATCATTAAATGGAAGTATCATCAAGATTGGGTGAAGAAATGTTTGCTGAGATTTCAGGAAACTCGTAGTTTTTTGGAAGCTTGGCAACCCCTTTCAATGAAAGTGATTCTCGTCAGTCTCTGCTTGGGGCTACTTCAATAGGACACAAACCATAGCTATAGAACTTGGAACTACATTATTGTGCCAAGTTTCAAAGAGCTAGCACAAACCGTGTTTGATTTAGACTTCCAACTACATGTATCCATATTGGAGAAAACAGAGTGAAACCTAAACATGAAAACGGTTACTGCAAAGAAACGGTTTAACCTCGAAGAACGAAATTTGGTGAGCCAAGTGGGATTGGTGTACTGATCATTAAATGGAATTATCATCAAGATTGGGTGAAAAAATGTTTGCTGAGATTTCAGGAAACTCGTAGTTTTTTGGAAGCTTGGCAACACCTTTCAATGAATGTGATCTTCGTAAGTCTCTGCTTGGGGCTACTTCAATAGGACACAAACCATATCGATAGAATTTGTAACTACATTATTGTGCCAAGTTTCAAAGGGCTAGCACAAACCGTGTTTGATTTAGACTTCCAACTACATGTATCCATATTGGAGAAAACAGAGTGAAACCTAAACATGAAAACGGTTACTGCAACTGAACGGTATGACCTAGAAAAACGAAATTTGGTGAGCCAAGTGGGATTGGTGTAATGATCATTACCTGCAAGTATCATCAAGATTGGGTGAAAAAATGTTTGCTGAGATTTCAGGAAACTCGTAGTTTTTTGGAAGCTTGGTAACCACTTTCAATGAAAGTGATTCTCGTCAGTCTCTGCTTGGGACTACTTCAATAAGACACAAACCATAGCGATAGAACTT
Source organism: Urocitellus parryii (assembly GCF_045843805.1). Taxonomy (NCBI): domain Eukaryota; kingdom Metazoa; phylum Chordata; class Mammalia; order Rodentia; family Sciuridae; genus Urocitellus; species Urocitellus parryii. The sequence continues at coordinate 42,084 of NW_027553220.1, read as the reverse complement.
GGAACTACATTATTGTGCCAAGTTTCAAAGAGCTAGCACAAACCGTGTTTGATTTAGAGTTCCAACTACATGTATCCATATAGGAGAAAACAGAGTGAAACCTAAACATGAAAACGGTTACTGCAAAGTAACGGTTTGACCTAGAAGAACGAAATTGGGTGAGCCAAGTGGGATTGGTGTACTGATCATTAAATGGAAGTATCATCAAGATGGGGTGAAAAAACGTTTGCTGAGATTTCAGGAAACTCGTAGTTTTTTGGAAGCTTGGCAACCCCTTTCAATGTAAGTGATTCTCGTCAGTCTCTGCTTGGGGCTACTTCAATAGGACAAAAACCATAGCTATAGAACTTGGAACTACATTATTGTGCCAAGTTTCAAAGAGCTAGCACAAATCGTGTTTGATTTAGACTTCCAACTACATGTATCCATATTGGGAAAACAGAGTGAAACGTAAACATGAAAACGGTTACTGCAAAGGAACGGTTAAACCTAGAAGAACGAAATTTGGTGAGCCAAGTGGGATTGGTGTACTGATCATTAAATGGAATTATCATCAAGATTGGGTGAAAAAATGTTTGCTGAGATTTCAGGAAACTCGTAGTTTTTTGGAAGCTTGGCAACACCTTTCAATGAATGTGATTCTCGTCAGTCTCTGCTTGGGGCTACTTCAATAGGACACAAACCATAGCGATAGAACTTGGAACTACATTATTGTGCCAAGTTTCAAAGAGCTAGCACAAACCGTGTTTGATTTAGAGTTCCAAATACATATATCCATATAGGAGAAAACAGAGTGAAACCTAAACATGAAAACGGTTACTGCAAAGGAACGGTTTGACTTAGAAGAACGAAATTGGGTGAGCCAAGTGGGATTGGTGTACTGATCATTAAATGGAAGTATCATCAAGATTGGGTGAAAAAATATTTGTTGAGATTTCAGGAAACTCGTAGTTTTTTGGAAGCTTGGCTACCCCTTTCAATGAAAGTGATTCTCGTCAGTCTCTGCTTGGGGCTACCTCAATAGGACACAAACCATATCGATAGAATTTGTAACTACATTATTGTGCCAAGTTTCAAAGAGCTAGCACAAACCTTGTTTGATTTAGAGTTCCAACGACATGTATCCATATAGGAGAAAACAGAGTGAAACCTAAACATGAAAACGGTTACTGCAAAGGAACGGTTTAACCTAGAAGAACGAAATTTGGTGAGCCAAGTGGGATTGGTGTACTGATCATTAAATGGAATTATCATCAATATTTGGTGAAAAAATGTTTGCTGAGATTTCAGGAAACTCGTAGTTTTTTGGAAGCTTGGTAACCACTTTCAATGAAAGTGATTCTCGTCAGTCTCTGCTTGGGGCTACTTCAATAGGACACAAACCATAGCGATAGAACTTGGAACTACATTATTGTGCCAAGTTTCAAAGAGCTAGCACAAACCGTGTTTGATTTAGAGTTCCAACTACATGTATACATATAGGAGAAAACAGAGTGAAACCTAAACATGAAAACGGTTACTGCAAATGAACAGTATGACCTAGAAAAACGAAATTTGGTGAGCCAAGTGGGATTGGTGTAATGATCATTACCTGCAAGTATCATCAAGATTGGGTGAAAAAATGTTTGCTGAGATTTCAGGAAACTCGTAGTTTTTTGGAAGCTTGGTAACCACTTTCAATGAAAGTGATTCTCGTCAGTCTCTGCTTGGGGCTACTTCAATAGGACACAAACCATAGCGATAGAACTTGGAACTACATTATTGTGCCAAGTTTCAAAGAGCTAGCACAAACCGTGTTTGATTTAGAGTTCCAACAACATGTATCCATATAGGAGCAAACAGAGTGAAACCTAAACATGAAAACGGTTACTGCAAAGTAACGGTTTGACTTAGAAGAACGAAATTGGGTGAGCCAAGTGGGATTGGTGTACTGATCATTAAATGGAAGTATCATCAAGATTGGGTGAAGAAATGTTTGCTGAGATTTCAGGAAACTCGTAGTTTTTTGGAAGCTTGGCAACCCCTTTCAATGAAAGTGATTCTCGTCAGTCTCTGCTTGGGGCTACTTCAATATTACACAAACCATAGCTATAGAACTTGGAACTACATTATTGTGCCAAGTTTCAAAGAGCTAGCACAAACCGTGTTTGATTTAGAGTTCCAACTGCATGTATCCATATTGGAGAAAACAGAGTGAAACCTAAACATGAAAACGGTTACTGCAAAGAAACGGTTTAACCTCGAAGAACGAAATTTGGTGAGCCACGTGGGATTGGTGTACTGATCATTAAATGGAATTATCGTCAATATTTGGTGAAAAAATGTTTGCTGAGATTTCAGGAAACTCGTAGTTTTTTGGAAGCTTGGTAACCACTTTCAATGAAAGTGATTCTCGTCAGTCTCTGCTTGGGGCTACTTCAATAGGACACAAACCATAGCGATAGAACCTGGAACTACATTATTGTGCCAAGTTTCAAAGAGCTAGCACAAACCGTGTTTGATTTAGAGTTCCAACTACATGTATACATATAGGAGAAAACAGAGTGAAACCTAAACATGAAAACGGTTACTGCAAATGAACGGTATGACCTAGAAAAACGAAATTTGGTGAGCCAAGTGGGATTGGTGTAATGATCATTACCTGCAAGTATCATCAAGATTGGGTGAAAAAATGTTTGCTGAGATTTCAGGAAACTCGTAGTTTTTTGGAAGCTTGGTAACCACTTTCAATGAAAGTGATTCTCGTCAGTCTCTGCTTGGGGCTACTTCAATAGGACACAAACCATAGCGATAGAACTTGGAACTACATTATTGTGCCAAGTTTCAAAGAGCTAGCACAAACCGTGTTTGATTTAGAGTTCCAACAACATGTATCCATATAGGAGCAAACAGAGTGAAACCTAAACATGAAAACGGTTACTGCAAAGTAACGGTTTGACTTAGAAGAACGAAATTGGGTGAGCCAAGTGGGATTGGTGTACTGATCATTAAATGGAAGTATCATCAAGATTGGGTGAAGAAATGTTTGCTGAGATTTCAGGAAACTCGTAGTTTTTTGGAAGCTTGGTAAACACTTTCAATGAATGTGATTCTCGTCAGTCTCTGCTTGGGACTACTTCAATAAGACACAAACCATAGCGATAGAACTTGGAACTACATTATTGTGCCAAGTTTCAAAGAGCTAGCACAAACCGCGTTTGATTTAGACTTCCAACTACATGTATCCATATAGGAGCAAACAGAGTGAAACCTAAACATGAAACGGTTACTGCAAAGTAACGGTTTGACGTAGAAGAACGAAATTGGGTGAGCCAAGTGGGATTGGTGTACTGATCATTAAATGGAAGTATCATCAAGATTGGGTGAAGAAATGTTTGCTGAGATTTCAGGAAACTCGTAGTTTTTTGGAAGCTTGGCAACCCCTTTCAATGAAAGTGATTCGCGTCAGTCTCTGCTTGGGGCTACTTCAATAGGACACAAACCATAGCTATAGAACTTGGAACTACATTATTGTGCCAAGTTTCAAAGAGCTAGCACAAACCGTGTTTGATTTAGACTTCCAACTACATGTATCCATATTGGAGAAAACAGAGTGAAACCTAAACATGAAAACGGTTACTGCAAAGAAACGGTTTAACCTCGAAGAACGAAATTTGGTGAGCCAAGTGGGATTGGTGTACTGATCATTAAATGGAATTATCATCAAGATTGGGTGAAAAAATGTTTGCTGAGATTTCAGGAAACTCGTAGTTTTTTGGAAGCTTGGCAACACCTTTCAATGAATGTGATCTTCGTAAGTCTCTGCATGGGGCTACTTCAATAGGACACAAACCATATCGATAGAATTTGTAACTACATTATTGTGCCAAGTTTCAAAGGGCTAGCACAAACCGTGTTTGATTTAGACTTCCAACTACATGTATCCATATTGGAGAAAACAGAGTGAAACCTAAACATGAAAACGGTTACTGCAACTAAACGGTATGACCTAGAAAAACGAAATTTGGTGAGCCAAGTGGGATTGGTGTAATGATCATTACCTGCAAGTATCATCAAGATTGGGTGAATAAATGTTTGCTGAGATTTCTGGAAACTCGTAGTTTTTTGGAAGCTTGGTAACCACTTTCAATGAAAGTGATTCTCGTCAGTCTCTGCTTGGGACTACTTCAATAAGACACAAACCATAGCGATAGAACTTGGAACTACATTATTGTGCCAAGTTTCAAAGAGCTAGCACAAACCGTGTTTGATTTAGAGTTCCAACTACATGTATCCATATAGGAGAAAACAGAGTGAAACCTAAACATGAAAACGGTTACTGCAAAGTAACGGTTTGACCTAGAAGAACGAAATTGGGTGAGCCAAGTGGGATTGGTGTACTGATCATTAAATGGAAGTATCATCAAGATGGGGTGAAAAAACGTTTGCTGAGATTTCAGGAAACTCGTAGTTTTTTGGAAGCTTGGCAACCCCTTTCAATGTAAGTGATTCTCGTCAGTCTCTGCTTGGGGCTACTTCAATAGGACAAAAACCATAGCTATAGAACTTGGAACTACATTATTGTGCCAAGTTTCAAAGAGCTAGCACAAATCGTGTTTGATTTAGACTTCCAACTACATGTATCCATATTGGGAAAACAGAGTGAAACGTAAACATGAAAACGGTTACTGCAAAGGAACGGTTAAACCTAGAAGAACGAAATTTGGTGAGCCAAGTGGGATTGGTGTACTGATCATTAAATGGAATTATCATCAAGATTGGGTGAAAAAATGTTTGCTGAGATTTCAGGAAACTCGTAGTTTTTTGGAAGCTTGGCAACACCTTTCAATGAATGTGATTCTCGTCAGTCTCTGCTTGGGGCTACTTCAATAGGACACAAACCATAGCGATAGAACTTGGAACTACATTATTGTGCCAAGTTTCAAAGAGCTAGCACAAACCGTGTTTGATTTAGAGTTCCAAATACATATATCCATATAGGAGAAAACAGAGTGAAACCTAAACATGAAAACGGTTACTGCAAAGGAACGGTTTGACTTAGAAGAACGAAATTGGGTGAGCCAAGTGGGATTGGTGTACTGATCATTAAATGGAAGTATCATCAAGATTGGGTGAAAAAATATTTGTTGAGATTTCAGGAAACTCGTAGTTTTTTGGAAGCTTGGCTACCCCTTTCAATGAAAGTGATTCTCGTCAGTCTCTGCTTGGGGCTACCTCAATAGGACACAAACCATATCGATAGAATTTGTAACTACATTATTGTGCCAAGTTTCAAAGAGCTAGCACAAACCTTGTTTGATTTAGAGTTCCAACGACATGTATCCATATAGGAGAAAACAGAGTGAAACCTAAACATGAAAACGGTTACTGCAAAGGAACGGTTTAACCTAGAAGAACGAAATTTGGTGAGCCAAGTGGGATTGGTGTACTGATCATTAAATGGAATTATCATCAATATTTGGTGAAAAAATGTTTGCTGAGATTTCAGGAAACTCGTAGTTTTTTGGAAGCTTGGTAACCACTTTCAATGAAAGTGATTCTCGTCAGTCTCTGCTTGGGGCTACTTCAATAGGACACAAACCATAGCGATAGAACTTGGAACTACATTATTGTGCCAAGTTTCAAAGAGCTAGCACAAACCGTGTTTGATTTAGAGTTCCAACTACATGTATACATATAGGAGAAAACAGAGTGAAACCTAAACATGAAAACGGTTACTGCAAATGAACAGTATGACCTAGAAAAACGAAATTTGGTGAGCCAAGTGGGATTGGTGTAATGATCATTACCTGCAAGTATCATCAAGATTGGGTGAAAAAATGTTTGCTGAGATTTCAGGAAACTCGTAGTTTTTTGGAAGCTTGGTAACCACTTTCAATGAAAGTGATTCTCGTCAGTCTCTGCTTGGGGCTACTTCAATAGGACACAAACCATAGCGATAGAACTTGGAACTACATTATTGTGCCAAGTTTCAAAGAGCTAGCACAAACCGTGTTTGATTTAGAGTTCCAACAACATGTATCCATATAGGAGCAAACAGAGTGAAACCTAAACATGAAAACGGTTACTGCAAAGTAACGGTTTGACTTAGAAGAACGAAATTGGGTGAGCCAAGTGGGATTGGTGTACTGATCATTAAATGGAAGTATCATCAAGATTGGGTGAAGAAATGTTTGCTGAGATTTCAGGAAACTCGTAGTTTTTTGGAAGCTTGGCAACCCCTTTCAATGAAAGTGATTCTCGTCAGTCTCTGCTTGGGGCTACTTCAATATTACACAAACCATAGCTATAGAACTTGGAACTACATTATTGTGCCAAGTTTCAAAGAGCTAGCACAAACCGTGTTTGATTTAGAGTTCCAACTGCATGTATCCATATTGGAGAAAACAGAGTGAAACCTAAACATGAAAACGGTTACTGCAAAGAAACGGTTTAACCTCGAAGAACGAAATTTGGTGAGCCACGTGGGATTGGTGTACTGATCATTAAATGGAATTATCATCAATATTTGGTGAAAAAATGTTTGCTGAGATTTCAGGAAACTCGTAGTTTTTTGGAAGCTTGGTAACCACTTTCAATGAAAGTGATTCTCGTCAGTCTCTGCTTGGGGCTACTTCAATAGGACACAAACCATAGCGATAGAACCTGGAACTACATTATTGTGCCAAGTTTCAAAGAGCTAGCACAAACCGTGTTTGATTTAGAGTTCCAACTACATGTATACATATAGGAGAAAACAGAGTGAAACCTAAACATGAAAACGGTTACTGCAAATGAACGGTATGACCTAGAAAAACGAAATTTGGTGAGCCAAGTGGGATTGGTGTAATGATCATTACCTGCAAGTATCATCAAGATTGGGTGAAAAAATGTTTGCTGAGATTTCAGGAAACTCGTAGTTTTTTGGAAGCTTGGTAACCACTTTCAATGAAAGTGATTCTCGTCAGTCTCTGCTTGGGGCTACTTCAATAGGACACAAACCATAGCGATAGAACTTGGAACTACATTATTGTGCCAAGTTTCAAAGAGCTAGCACAAACCGTGTTTGATTTAGAGTTCCAACTACATGTATCCATATAGGAGCAAACAGAGTGAAACCTAAACATGAAAACGGTTACTGCAAAGGAACGGTTTAACCTCGAAGAACGAAATTTGGTGAGCCAAGTGGGATTGGTGTACAGATCATTAAATGGAATTATCATCAAGATTGGGTGAAAAAATGTTTGCTGAGATTTCAGGAAACTCGTAGTTTTTTGGAAGCTTGGTAAACACTTTCAATGAATGTGATTCTCGTCAGTCTCTGCTTGGGACTACTTCAATAAGACACAAACCATAGCGATAGAACTTGGAACTACATTATTGTGCCAAGTTTCAAAGAGCTAGCACAAACCGCGTTTGATTTAGACTTCCAACTACATGTATCCATATAGGAGCAAACAGAGTGAAACCTAAACATGAAAACGGTTACTGCAAAGTAACGGTTTGACGTAGAAGAACGAAATTGGGTGAGCCAAGTGGGATTGGTGTACTGATCATTAAATGGAAGTATCATCAAGATTGGGTGAAGAAATGTTTGCTGAGATTTCAGGAAACTCGTAGTTTTTTGGAAGCTTGGCAACCCCTTTCAATGAAAGTGATTCTCGTCAGTCTCTGCTTGGGGCTACTTCAATAGGACACAAACCATAGCTATAGAACTTGGAACTACATTATTGTGCCAAGTTTCAAAGAGCTAGCACAAACCGTGTTTGATTTAGACTTCCAACTACATGTATCCATATTGGAGAAAACAGAGTGAAACCTAAACATGAAAACGGTTACTGCAAAGAAACGGTTTAACCTCGAAGAACGAAATTTGGTGAGCCAAGTGGGATTGGTGTACTGATCATTAAATGGAATTATCATCAAGATGGGGTGAAAAAATGTTTGCTGAGATTTCAGGAAACTCGTAGTTTTTTGGAAGCTTGGCAACACCTTTCAATGAATGTGATCTTCGTAAGTCTCTGCTTGGGGCTACTTCAATAGGACACAAACCATATCGATAGAATTTGTAACTACATTATTGTGCCAAGTTTCAAAGGGCTAGCACAAACCGTGTTTGATTTAGACTTCCAACTACATGTATCCATATTGGAGAAAACAGAGTGAAACCTAAACATGAAAACGGTTACTGCAACTAAACGGTATGACCTAGAAAAACGAAATTTGGTGAGCCAAGTGGGATTGGTGTAATGATCATTACCTGCAAGTATCATCAAGATTGGGTGAATAAATGTTTGCTGAGATTTCAGGAAACTCGTAGTTTTTTGGAAGCTTGGTAACCACTTTCAATGAAAGTGATTCTCGTCAGTCTCTGCTTGGGACTACTTCAATAAGACACAAACCATAGCGATAGAACTTGGAACTACATTATTGTGCCAAGTTTCAAAGAGCTAGCACAAACCGTGTTTGATTTAGAGTTCCAACTACATGTATCCATATAGGAGAAAACAGAGTGAAACCTAAACATGAAAACGGTTACTGCAAAGTAACGGTTTGACCTAGAAGAACGAAATTGGGTGAGCCAAGTGGGATTGGTGTACTGATCATTAAATGGAAGTATCATCAAGATGGGGTGAAAAAACGTTTGCTGAGATTTCAGGAAACTCGTAGTTTTTTGGAAGCTTGGCAACCCCTTTCAATGTAAGTGATTCTCGTCAGTCTCTGCTTGGGGCTACTTCAATAGGACAAAAACCATAGCTATAGAACTTGGAACTACATTATTGTGCCAAGTTTCAAAGAGCTAGCACAAACCGTGTTTGATTTAGACTTCCAACTACATGTATCCATATTGGGAAAACAGAGTGAAACCTAAACATGAAAACGGTTACTGCAAAGGAACGGTTAAACCTAGAAGAACGAAATTTGGTGAGCCAAGTGGGATTGGTGTACTGATCATTAAATGGAATTATCATCAAGATTGGGTGAAAAAATGTTTGCTGAGATTTCAGGAAACTCGTAGTTTTTTGGAAGCTTGGCAACACCTTTCAATGAATGTGATTCTCGTCAGTCTCTGCTTGGGGCTACTTCAATAGGACACAAACCATAGCGATAGAACTTGGAACTACATTATTGTGCCAAGTTTCAAAGAGCTAGCACAAACCGTGTTTGATTTAGAGTTCCAAATACATATATCCATATAGGAGAAAACAGAGTGAAACCTAAACATGAAAACGGTTACTGCAAAGGAACGGTTTGACTTAGAAGAACGAAATTGGGTGAGCCAAGTGGGATTGGTGTACTGATCATTAAATGGAAGTATCATCAAGATTGGGTGAAAAAATATTTGTTGAGATTTCAGGAAACTCGTAGTTTTTTGGAAGCTTGGCTACCCCTTTCAATGAAAGTGATTCTCGTCAGTCTCTGCTTGGGGCTACCTCAATAGGACACAAACCATATCGATAGAATTTGTAACTACATTATTGTGCCAAGTTTCAAAGAGCTAGCACAAACCTTGTTTGATTTAGAGTTCCAACGACATGTATCCATATAGGAGAAAACAGAGTGAAACCTAAACATGAAAACGGTTACTGCAAAGGAACGGTTTAACCTAGAAGAACGAAATTTGGTGAGCCAAGTGGGATTGGTGTACTGATCATTAAATGGAATTATCATCAATATTTGGTGAAAAAATGTTTGCTGAGATTTCAGGAAACTCGTAGTTTTTTGGAAGCTTGGTAACCACTTTCAATGAAAGTGATTCTCGTCAGTCTCTGCTTGGGGCTACTTCAATAGGACACAAACCATAGCGATAGAACTTGGAACTACATTATTGTGCCAAGTTTCAAAGAGCTAGCACAAACCGTGTTTGATTTAGAGTTCCAACTACATGTATACATATAGGAGAAAACAGAGTGAAACCTAAACATGAAAACGGTTACTGCAAATGAACAGTATGACCTAGAAAAACGAAATTTGGTGAGCCAAGTGGGATTGGTGTAATGATCATTACCTGCAAGTATCATCAAGATTGGGTGAAAAAATGTTTGCTGAGATTTCAGGAAACTCGTAGTTTTTTGGAAGCTTGGTAACCACTTTCAATGAAAGTGATTCTCGTCAGTCTCTGCTTGGGGCTACTTCAATAGGACACAAACCATAGCGATAGAACTTGGAACTACATTATTGTGCCAAGTTTCAAAGAGCTAGCACAAACCGTGTTTGATTTAGAGTTCCAACTACATGTATCCATATAGGAGCAAACAGAGTGAAACCTAAACATGAAAACGGTTACTGCAAAGTAACGGTTTGACTTAGAAGAAAGAAATTGGGTGAGCCAAGTGGGATTGGTGTACTGATCATTAAATGGAAGTATCATCAAGATTGGGTGAAGAAATGTTTGCTGAGATTTCAGGAAACTCGTAGTTTTTTGGAAGCTTGGCAACCCCTTTCAATGAAAGTGATTCTCGTCAGTCTCTGCTTGGGGCTACTTCAATATTACACAAACCATAGCTATAGAACTTGGAACTACATTATTGTGCCAAGTTTCAAAGAGCTAGCACAAACCGTGTTTGATTTAGAGTTCCAACTGCATGTATCCATATTGGAGAAAACAGAGTGAAACCTAAACATGAAAACGGTTACTGCAAAGAAACGGTTTAACCTCGAAGAACGAAATTTGGTGAGCCACGTGGGATTGGTGTACTGATCATTAAATGGAATTATCGTCAATATTTGGTGAAAAAATGTTTGCTGAGATTTCAGGAAACTCGTAGTTTTTTGGAAGCTTGGTAACCACTTTCAATGAAAGTGATTCTCGTCAGTCTCTGCTTGGGGCTACTTCAATAGGACACAAACCATAGCGATAGAACCTGGAACTACATTATTGTGCCAAGTTTCAAAGAGCTAGCACAAACCGTGTTTGATTTAGAGTTCCAACTACATGTATACATATAGGAGAAAACAGAGTGAAACCTAAACATGAAAACGGTTACTGCAAATGAACGGTATGACCTAGAAAAACGAAATTTGGTGAGCCAAGTGGGATTGGTGTAATGATCATTACCTGCAAGTATCATCAAGATTGGGTGAAAAAATGTTTGCTGAGATTTCAGGAAACTCGTAGTTTTTTGGAAGCTTGGTAACCACTTTCAATGAAAGTGATTCTCGTCAGTCTCTGCTTGGGGCTACTTCAATAGGACACAAACCATAGCTATAGAACTTGGAACTACATTATTGTGCCAAGTTTCAAAGAGCTAGCAGAAACCGTGTTTGATTTAGAGTTCCAACTACATGTATCCATATAGGAGAAAACAGAGTGAAACCTAAACATGAAAACGGTTACTGCAAAGTAACGGTTTGACCTAGAAGAACGAAATTGGGTGAGCCAAGTGGGATTGGTGTACTGATCATTAAATGGAAGTATCATCAAGATTGGGTGAAAAAATGTTTGCTGATATGTCAGGAAACTCGTAGTTTTTTGGAAGCTTGGCAACCCCTTTCAATGAAAGTGATTCTCGTCAGTCTCTGCTTGGGGCTACTTCAATAGGACACAAACCATAGCTATAGAACTTGGAACTACATTATTGTGCCAAGTTTCAAAGAGCTAGCACAAACCGTGTTTGATTTAGACTTCCAACTACATGTATCCATATTGGAGAAAACAGAGTGAAACCTAAACATGAAAACGGTTACTGCAAAGGAACGGTTTAACCTCGAAGAACGAAATTTGGTGAGCCAAGTGGGATTGGTGTACAGATCATTAAATGGAATTATCATCAAGATTGGGTGAAAAAATGTTTGCTGAGATTTCAGGAAACTCGTAGTTTTTTGGAAGCTTGGTAAACACTTTCAATGAATGTGATTCTCGTCAGTCTCTGCTTGGGACTACTTCAATAAGACACAAACCATAGCGATAGAACTTGGAACTACATTATTGTGCCAAGTTTCAAAGAGCTAGCACAAACCGCGTTTGATTTAGACTTCCAACTACATGTATCCATATAGGAGCAAACAGAGTGAAACCTAAACATGAAAACGGTTACTGCAAAGTAACGGTTTGACGTAGAAGAACGAAATTGGGTGAGCCAAGTGGGATTGGTGTACTGATCATTAAATGGAAGTATCATCAAGATTGGGTGAAGAAATGTTTGCTGAGAATTCAGGAAACTCGTAGTTTTTTGGAAGCTTGGCAACCCCTTTCAATGAAAGTGATTCTCGTCAGTCTCTGCTTGGGGCTACTTCAATAGGACACAAACCATAGCTATAGAACTTGGAACTACATTATTGTGCCAAGTTTCAAAGAGCTAGCACAAACCGTGTTTGATTTAGACTTCCAACTACATGTATCCATATTGGAGAAAACAGAGTGAAACCTAAACATGAAAACGGTTACTGCAAAGAAACGGTTTAACCTCGAAGAACGAAATTTGGTGAGCCAAGTGGGATTGGTGTACTGATCATTAAATGGAATTATCATCAAGATTGGGTGAAAAAATGTTTGCTGAGATTTCAGGAAACTCGTAGTTTTTTGGAAGCTTGGCAACACCTTTCAATGAATCTGATCCTCGTAAGTCTCTGCATGGGGCTACTTCAATAGGACACAAACCATATCGATAGAATTTGTAACTACATTATTGTGCCAAGTTTCAAAGGGCTAGCACAAACCGTGTTTGATTTAGACTTCCAACTACATGTATCCATATTGGAGAAAACAGAGTGAAACCTAAACATGAAAACGGTTACTGCAAATGAACGGTATGACCTAGAAAAACGAAATTTGGTGAGCCAAGTGGGATTGGTGTAATGATCATTACCTGCAAGTATCATCAAGATTGGGTGAAAAAATGTTTGCTGAGATTTCAGGAAACTCGTAGTTTTTTGGAAGCTTGGTAACCACTTTCAATGAAAGTGATTCTCGTCAGTCTCTGCTTGGGACTACTTCAATAAGACACAAACCATAGCGATAGAACTTGGAACTACATTATTGTGCCAAGTTTCAAAGAGCTAGCACAAACCGTGTTTGATTTAGAGTTCCAACTACATGTATCCATATAGGAGAAAACAGAGTGAAACCTAAACATGAAAACGGTTACTGCAAAGTAACGGTTTGACCTAGAAGAACGAAATTGGGTGAGCCAAGTTGGATTGGTGTACTGATCATTAAATGGAAGTATCATCAAGATGGGGTGAAAAAACGTTCGCTGAGATTTCAGGAAACTCGTAGTTTTTTGGAAGCTTGGCAACCCCTTTCAATGTAAGTGATTCTCGTCAGTCTCTGCTTGGGGCTACTTCAATAGGACAAAAACCATAGCTATAGAACTTGGAACTACATTATTGTGCCAAGTTTCAAAGAGCTAGCACAAACCGTGTTTGATTTAGACTTCCAACTACATGATCCATATTGGAGAAAACAGAGTGAAACCTAAACATGAAAACGGTTACTGCAAAGGAACGGTTAAACCTAGAAGAACGAAATTTGGTGAGCCAAGTGGGATTGGTGTACTGATCATTAAATGGAATTATCATCAAGATTGGGTGAAAAAATGTTTGCTGAGATTTCAGGAAACTCGTAGTTTTTTGGAAGCTTGGCAACACCTTTCAATGAATGTGATTCTCGTCAGTCTCTGCTTGGGGCTACTTCAATAGGACACAAACCATAGCGATAGAACTTGGAACTACATTATTGTGCCAAGTTTCAAAGAGCTAGCACAAACCGTGTTTGATTAGAGTTCCAAATACATATATCCATATAGGAGAAAACAGAGTGAAACCTAAACATGAAAACGGTTACTGCAAAGGAACGGTTTGACTTAGAAGAACGAAATTGGGTGAGCCAAGTGGGATTGGTGTACTGATCATTAAATGGAAGTATCATCAAGATTGGGTGAAAAAATATTTGTTGAGATTTCAGGAAACTCGTAGTTTTGGAAGCTTGGCTACCCCTTTCAATGAAAGTGATTCTCGTCAGTCTCTGCTTGGGGCTACCTCAATAGGACACAAACCATATCGATAGAATTTGTAACTACATTATTGTGCCAAGTTTCAAAGAGCTAGCACAAACCTTGTTTGATTTAGAGTTCCAACGACATGTATCCATATAGGAGAAAACAGAGTGAAACCTAAACATGAAAACGGTTACTGCAAAGGAACGGTTTAACCTAGAAGAACGAAATTTGGTGAGCCAAGTGGGATTGGTGTACTGATCATTAAATGGAATTATCATCAATATTTGGTGAAAAAATGTTTGCTGAGATTTCAGGAAACTCGTAGTTTTTTGGAAGCTTGGTAACCACTTTCAATGAAAGTGATTCTCGTCAGTCTCTGCTTGGGGCTACTTCAATAGGACACAAACCATAGCGATAGAACCTGGAACTACATTATTGTGCCATGTTTCAAAGAGCTAGCACAAACCGTGTTTGATTTAGAGTTCCAACTACATGTATACATATAGGAGAAAACAGAGTGAAACCTAAACATGAAAACGGTTACTGCAAATGAACGGTATGACCTAGAAAAACGAAATTTGGTGAGCCAAGTGGGATTGGTGTAATGATCATTACCTGCAAGTATCATCAAGATTGGGTGAAAAAATGTTTGCTGAGATAAACTCGTAGTTTTTTGAAGCTTGGTAACCACTTCAATGAAAGTGATTCTCGTCAGTCTCTGCTTGGGGCTACTTCAATAGGACACAAACCATAGCTATAGAACTTGGAACTACATTATTGTGCCAAGTTTCAAAGAGCTAGCAGAAACCGTGTTTGATTTAGAGTTCCAACTACATGTATCCATATAGGAGAAAACAGAGTGAAACCTAAACATGAAAACGGTTACTGCAAAGTAACGGTTTGACCTAGAAGAACGAAATTGGGTGAGCCAAGTGGGATTGGTGTACTGATCATTAAATGGAAGTATCATCAAGATTGGGTGAAAAAATGTTTGCTGATATGTCAGGAAACTCGTAGTTTTTTGGAAGCTTGGCAACCCCTTTCAATGAAAGTGATTCTCGTCAGCCTCTGCTTGGGGCTACTTCAATAGGACACAAACCATAGCTATAGAACTTGGAACTACATTATTGTGCCAAGTTTCAAAGAGCTAGCACAAACCGTGTTTGATTTAGACTTCCAACTACATGTATCCATATTGGAGAAAACAGAGTGAAACCTAAACATGAAAACGGTTACTGCAAAGGAACGGTTTAACCTCGAAGAACGAAATTTGGTGAGCCAAGTGGGATTGGTGTACAGATCATTAAATGGAATTATCATCAAGATTGGGTGAAAAAATGTTTGCTGAGATTTCAGGAAACTCGTAGTTTTTTGGAAGCTTGGTAAACACTTTCAATGAATGTGATTCTCGTCAGTCTCTGCTTGGGACTACTTCAATAAGACACAAACCATAGCGATAGAACTTGGAACTACATTATTGTGCCAAGTTTCAAAGAGCTAGCACAAACCGCGTTTGATTTAGACTTCCAACTACATGTATCCATATAGGAGCAAACAGAGTGAAACCTAAACATGAAAACGGTTACTGCAAAGTAACGGTTTGACGTAGAAGAACGAAATTGGGTGAGCCAAGTGGGATTGGTGTACTGATCATTAAATGGAAGTATCATCAAGATTGGGTGAAGAAATGTTTGCTGAGATTTCAGGAAACTCGTAGTTTTTTGGAAGCTTGGCAACCCCTTTCAATGAAAGTGATTCTCGTCAGTCTCTGCTTGGGGCTACTTCAATAGGACACAAACCATAGCTATAGAACTTGGAACTACATTATTGTGGCCAAGTTTCAAAGAGCTAGCACAAACCGTGTTTGATTTAGACTTCCAACTACATGTATCCATATTGGAGAAAACAGAGTGAAACCTAAACATGAAAACGGTTACTGCAAAGAAACGGTTTAACCTCGAAGAACGAAATTTGGTGAGCCAAGTGGGATTGGTGTACTGATCATTAAATGGAATTATCATCAAGATTGGGTGAAAAAATGTTTGCTGAGATTTCAGGAAACTCGTAGTTTTTTGGAAGCTTGGCAACACCTTTCAATGAATGTGATCCTCGTAAGTCTCTGCATGGGGCTACTTCAATAGGACACAAACCATATCGATAGAATTTGTAACTACATTATTGTGCCAAGTTTCAAAGGGCTAGCACAAACCGTGTTTGATTTAGACTTCCAACTACATGTATCCATATTGGAGAAAACAGAGTGAAACCTAAACATGAAAACGGTTACTGCAAATGAACGGTATGACCTAGAAAAACGAAATTTGGTGAGCCAAGTGGGATTGGTGTAATGATCATTACCTGCAAGTATCATCAAGATTGGGTGAAAAAATGTTTGCTGAGATTTCAGGAAACTCGTAGTTTTTTGGAAGCTTGGTAACCACTTTCAATGAAAGTGATTCTCGTCAGTCTCTGCTTGGGACTACTTCAATAAGACACAAACCATAGCGATAGAACTTGGAACTACATTATTGTGCCAAGTTTCAAAGAGCTAGCACAAACCGTGTTTGATTTAGAGTTCCAACTACATGTATCCATATAGGAGAAAACAGAGTGAAACCTAAACATGAAAACGGTTACTGCAAAGTAACGGTTTGACCTAGAAGAACGAAATTGGGTGAGCCAAGTTGGATTGGTGTACTGATCATTAAATGGAAGTATCATCAAGATGGGGTGAAAAAACGTTCGCTGAGATTTCAGGAAACTCGTAGTTTTTGGAAGCTTGGCAACCCCTTTCAATGTAAGTGATTCTCGTCAGTCTCTGCTTGGGGCTACTTCAATAGGACAAAAACCATAGCTATAGAACTTGGAACTACATTATTGTGCCAAGTTTCAAAGAGCTAGCACAAACCGTGTTTGATTTAGACTTCCAACTACATGTATCCATATTGGAGAAAACAGAGTGAAACCTAAACATGAAAACGGTTACTGCAAAGGAACGGTTAAACCTAGAAGAACGAAATTTGGTGAGCCAAGTGGGATTGGTGTACTGATCATTAAATGGAATTATCATCAAGATTGGGTGAAAAAATGTTTGCTGAGATTTCAGGAAACTCGTAGTTTTTGGAAGCTTGGCAACACCTTTCAATGAATGTGATTCTCGTCAGTCTCTGCTTGGGGCTACTTCAATAGGACACAAACCATAGCGATAGAACTTGGAACTACATTATTGTGCCAAGTTTCAAAGAGCTAGCACAAACCGTGTTTGATTTAGAGTTCCAAATACATATATCCATATAGGAGAAAACAGAGTGAAACCTAAACATGAAAACGGTTACTGCAAAGGAACGGTTTGACTTAGAAGAACGAAATTGGGTGAGCCAAGTGGGATTGGTGTACTGATCATTAAATGGAAGTATCATCAAGATTGGGTGAAAAAATATTTGTTGAGATTTCAGGAAACTCGTAGTTTTTTGGAAGCTTGGCTACCCCTTTCAATGAAAGTGATTCTCGTCAGTCTCTGCTTGGGGCTACCTCAATAGGACACAAACCATATCGATAGAATTTGTAACTACATTATTGTGCCAAGTTTCAAAGAGCTAGCACAAACCTTGTTTGATTTAGAGTTCCAACGACATGTATCCATATAGGAGAAAACAGAGTGAAACCTAAACATGAAAACGGTTACTGCAAAGGAACGGTTTAACCTAGAAGAACGAAATTTGGTGAGCCAAGTGGGATTGGTGTACTGATCATTAAATGGAATTATCATCAATATTTGGTGAAAAAATGTTTGCTGAGATTTCAGGAAACTCGTAGTTTTTTGGAAGCTTGGTAACCACTTTCAATGAAAGTGATTCTCGTCAGTCTCTGCTTGGGGCTACTTCAATAGGACACAAACCATAGCGATAGAACTTGGAACTACATTATTGTGCCAAGTTTCAAAGAGCTAGCACAAACCGTGTTTGATTTAGAGTTCCAACTACATGTATACATATAGGAGAAAACAGAGTGAAACCTAAACATGAAAACGGTTACTGCAAATGAACGGTATGACCCAGAAAAACGAAATTTGGTGAGCCAAGTGGGATTGGTGTAATGATCATTACCTGCAAGTATCATCAAGATTGGGTGAAAAAATGTTTGCTGAGATTTCAGGAAACTCGTAGTTTTTTGGAAGCTTGGTAACCACTTTCAATGAAAGTGATTCTCGTCAGTCTCTGCTTGGGGCTACTTCAATAGGACACAAACCATAGCGATAGAACTTGGAACTACATTATTGTGCCAAGTTTCAAAGAGCTAGCACAAACCGTGTTTGATTTAGAGTTCCAACTGCATGTATCCATATTGGAGAAAACAGAGTGAAACCTAAACATGAAAACGGTTACTGCAAAGAAACGGTTTAACCTCGAAGAACGAAATTTGGTGAGCCACGTGGGATTGGTGTACTGATCATTAAATGGAATTATCATCAATATTTGTTGAAAAAATGTTTGCTGAGATTTCAGGAAACTCGTAGTTTTTTGGAAGCTTGGTAACCACTTTCAATGAAAGTGATTCTCGTCAGTCTCTGCTTGGGGCTACTTCAATAGGACACAAACCATAGTGATAGAACCTGGAACTACATTATTGTGCCAAGTTTCAAAGAGCTAGCACAAACCGTGTTTGATTTAGAGTTCCAACTACATGTATCCATATAGGAGCAAACAGAGTGAAACCTAAACATGAAAACGGTTACTGCAAAGTAACGGTTTGACCTAGAAGAACAAAATTTGGTGAGCCAAGTGGGATTGGTGTACTGATCATTAAATGGAAGTATCATCAAGATTGGGTGAAAAAATGTTTGCTGAGATTTCAGGAAACTCGTAGTTTTTTGGAAGCTTGCCAACCACTTTCAATGAAAGTGATTCTCGTCAGTCTCTGCTTGGGGCTACTTCAATAGGACACAAACCATAGCGATAGAACTTGGAACTACATTATTGTGCCTAGTTTCAACGAGCTAGCACAAACCGTGTTTGATTTAGAGTTCCAACTACATGTATCCATATAGGAGCAAACAGAATGAAACCTAAACATGAAAACGGTTACTGCAAAGTAACGGTTTGACCTAGAAGAACGAAATTTGGTGAGCCAAGTGGGATTGCTGTACTGATCATTAAATGGAAGTATCATCAAGATTGGGTGAAAAAATGTTTGCTGAGATTTCAGGAAACTCGTAGTTTTTTGGAAGCTTGGCAACCCCTTTGAATGAAAGTGATTCTCGTCAGTCTCTGCTTGGGGCTACTTCAATAGGACACAAACCATAGCGATAGAACTTGGAACTACATTTTTGTGCCAACTTTCAAAGAGGTAGCACAAACCGTGTTTGATTTAGACTTCCAACTACATGTATCCATATTGGAGAAAACAGAGTGAAACCTAAACATGAAAACGGTTACTGCAAAGGAACGGTTTAACCTAGAAGAACGAAATTTGGTGAGCCAAGTGGGATTGGTGTACTGATCATTAAATGGAATATCATCAAGATTGGGTGAAAAAATGTTTGCTGAGATTTCAGGAAACTCGTAGTTTTTTGGAAGCTTGGTAACCACTTTCAATGAAAGTGATTCTCGTCTGTCTCTGCTTGGGGCTACTTCAATAGGACACAAACCATAGCGATAGAACTTGGAACTACATTATTGTGCCAAGTTTCAAAGAGCTAGCACAAACCGTGTTTGATTTAGAGTTCCAGGAACATGTATCCATATAGGAGAAAACAGAGTGAAACCTAAACATGAAAACGGTTACTGCAAAGTAACGGTTTGACCTAGAAGAACGAAATTGGGTGAGCCAAGTGGGATTGGTGGACTGATCATTAAATGGAAGTATCATCACGATTGGGTGAAAAAATGTTTGCTGAGATTTCAGGAAACTCGTAGTTTTTGGAAGCTTGGCAATCCCTTTCAATGAAAGTGATTCTCGTCAGTCTCTGCTTGGGGCTACGTCAATAGGACACAAACCATATCGATAGAATTTGTAACTACAATATTGTGCCAAGTTTCAAAGGGCTAGCACAAACCGTGTTTGATTTAGACATCCAACTACATGTATCCATATTGGAGAAAACAGAGTGAAACCTAAACATGAAAACGGTTACTGCAAATGAACGGTATGACCTAGAAAAACGAAATTTGGTGAGCCAAGTGGGATTGGTGTAATGATCATCACCTGCAAGTATCATCAAGTTGGGTGAAAAAATGTTTGCTGAGATTTCAGGAAACTCGTAGTTTTTTGGAAGCTTGGCAACCCCTTTCAATGAAAGTGATTCTCGTCAGTCTCTGCTTGGGGCTACTTCAATAGGACACAAACCATAGCTATAGAACTTGGAACTACATTATTGTGCCAAGTTTCAAAGAGCTAGCACAAACCGTGTTTGATTTAGACTTCCAACTACATGTATCCATATTGGAGAAAACAGAGTGAAACCTAAACATGAAAACGGTTACTGCAAAGGAACGGTTTGACCTAGAAGAACGAAATTTGGTGAGCCAACTGGGATTGGTGTACTGATCATTAAATGGAATTATCATCAAGATTGGGTGAAAAAATGTTTGCTGAGATTTCAGGAAACTCGTAGTTTTTTGGAAGCTTGGTAACCACTTTCAATGAATGTGATTCTCGTCAGTCTCTGCTTGGGACTACTTCAATAAGACACAAACCATAGCGATAGAACTTGGAACTACATTATTGTGCCAAGTTTCAAAGAGCTAGCACAAACCGTGTTTGATTTAGAATTCCAACTACATGTATCCATATAGGAGCAAACAGAGTGAAACCTAAACATGAAAACGGTTACTGCAAAGGAACGGTTTAACCTCGAAGAACGAAATTTGGTGAGCCAAGTGGGATTGGTGTACTGATCATTACCTGCAAGTATCATCAAGATTGGGTGAAAAAATGTTTGCTGAGATTTCAGGAAACTCGTAGTTTTTTGGAAGCTTGGTAACCACTTTCAATGAATGTGATTCTCGTCAGTCTCTGCTTGGGACTACTTCAATAAGACACAAACCATAGCGATAGAACTTGGAACTACATTATTGTGCCAAGTTTCAAAGAGCTAGCACAAACCGTGTTTGATTTAGAGTTCCAACTACATGTATCCATATAGGAGCAAACAGAGTGAAACCTAAACATGAAAACGGTTACTGCAAAGTAACGGTTTGACCTAGAAGAATGAAATTTGGTGAGCCAAGTGGGATTGGTGTACTGATCATTAAATGGAATTATCATCAAGATTGGGTGAAAAAATGTTTGGTGAGATTTCATTTAACTAGTAGTTTTTTGGAAGGTTGGCAACACCTTTCAATGAATGTGATTCTCGTCAGTCTCTGCTTGGGGCTACTTCAATAGGACACAAACCATAGCGATAGAACCTGAACTACATTATTGTGCCAAGTTTCAAAGGGCTAGCACAAACCGTGTTTGATTTAGACTTCCAACTACATGTATCCATATTGGAGCAAACAGAGTGAAACCTAAACATGAAAACGGTTACTGCAAAGGAACGGTTTAACCTAGAAGAACGAAATTTGGTGAGCCAAGTGGGATTGGTGTACTGATCATTAAATGGAATTATCATCAAGATTGGGTGAAAAAAAGTTTGCTGAGATTTCAGGAAACTCGTAGTTTTTTGGAAGCTTGGCAACACCTTTCAATGAATGTGATTCTCGTCAGTCTCTGCTTGGGGCTACTTCAATAGGACACAAACCATAGCGATAGAACTTGGAACTACATTATTGTGCCAAGTTTCAAAGAGCTAGCACAAACCGTGTTTGATTTAGAGTTCCAACTACATGTATCCATATAGGAGAAAACAGAGTGAAACCTAAACATGAAAACGGTTACTGCAAAGGAACGGTTTGACTTAGAAGAACGAAATTGGTTGAGCCAAGTGGGATTGGTGTACTGATCATTAAATGGAAGTATCATCAAGATTGGGTGAAAAAATATTCGTTGAGATTTCAGGAAACTCGTAGTTTTTTGGAAGCTTGGCTACCCCTTTCAATGAAAGTGATTCTCGTCAGTCTCTGCTTGGGGCTACGTCAATAGGACACAAACCATATCGATAGAATTTGTAACTACATTATTGTGCCAAGTTTCAAAGAGCTAGCACAAACCGTGTTTGATTTAGAGTTCCAACTACATGTATCCATATAGGAGAAAACAGAGTGAAACCTAAACATGAAAACGGTTACTGCAAATGAACGGTATGACCTAGAAAAACGAAATTTGGTGAGCCAAGTGGGATAGGTGTACTGATAATTACCTGCAAGTATCATCAAGATTGGGTGAAAAAATGTTTGCTGAGATTTCAGGAAACTCGTAGTTTTTTGGAAGCTTGGTAACCACTTTCAATGAAAGTGATTCTCGTCAGTCTCTGCTTGGGGCTACTTCAATAGGACACAAACCATAGCGATAGAACTTGGAACTACATTATTGTGCCAAGTTTCAAAGAGCTAGCACAAACCGTGTTTGATTTAGACTTCCAACTACATGTATCCATATAGGAGCAAACAGAGTGAAACCTAAACATGAAAACGGTTACTGCAAAGTAACGGTTTGACCTAGAAGAACGAAATTGGGTGAGCCAAGTGGGATTGGTGTACTGATCATTAAATGGAAGTATCATCAAGATTGGGTGAAGAAATGTTTGCTGAGATTTCAGGAAACTCGTAGTTTTTTGGAAGCTTGGCAACCCCTTTCAATGAAAGTGATTCTCGTCAGTCTCTGCTTGGGGCCACTTCAATAGGACACAAACCATAGCTATAGAACTTGGAACTACATTATTGTGCCAAGTTTCAAAGAGCTAGCGCAAACCGTGTTTGATTTAGACTTCCAACTACATGTATCCATATTGGAGAAAACAGAGTGAAACCTAAACATGAAAACGGTTACTGCAAAGAAACGGTTTAACCTCGAAGAACGAAATTTGGTGAGCCAAGAGGGATTGGTGTACTGATCATTAAATGGAATTATCATCAAGATTGGGTGAAAAAATGTTTGCTGAGATTTCAGGAAACTCGTAGTTTTTTGGAAGCTTGGCAACACCTTTCAATGAATGTGATTCTCGTCAGTCTCTGCTTGTGGCTACTTCAATAAGACACAAACCATAGCGATAGAACTTGGAACTACATCATTGTGCCAAGTTTCAAAGAGCTAGCACAAACCGTGTTTGATTTAGAGTTCCAACTACTTGTATCCATATAGGAGAAAACAGAGTGAAACCTAAACATGAAAACGGTTACTGCAAATGAACAGTATGACCTAGAAAAACGAAATTTGGTGAGCCAAGTTGGATTGGTGTACTGATCATTACCTGCAAGTATCATTAAGATTGGGTGAAAAAATGTTTGCTGAGATTTCAGGAAACTCTTAGTTTTTTGGAAGCTTGGTAACCACTTTCAATGAAAGTGATTCTCGTCAGTCTCTGCTTGGGGCTACTTCAATAGGACACAAACCATAGCGATAGAACTTGGAACTGCATTATTGTGCCAAGTTTCTAAGAGCTAGCACTAACCGTGTTTGATTTAGAGTTCCAACTATATGTATCCATATAGGAGCAAACAGAGTGAAACCTAAACATGAAAACGGTTACTGCAAAGTAACGGTTTGACCTAGAAGAACGAAATTGGGTGAGCCAAGTGGGATTGGTGTACTGATCATTAAATGGAAGTATCATCAAGATTGGGTGAAAAAATGTTTGCTGAGATTTCAGGAAACTCGTAGTTTTTTGGAAGCTTGGCAACCACTTTCAATGAAAGTGATTCTCGTCAGTCTCTGCTTGGGGCTACTTCAATAGGACACAAACCATAGCGATAGAACTTGGAACTACATTATTGTGCCAAGTTTCAAAGAGCTAGCACAAACCGTGTTTGATTTAGAGTTCCAACTACATGTATCCATATAGGAGCATACAGAGTGAAACCTAAACATGAAAACGGTTACTGCAAAGTAACGGTTTGACCTAGAAGAACGAAATTTGGTGAGCCAAGTGGGATTGCTGTACTGATCATTAAATGGAAGTATCATCAAGATTGGGTGAAAAAATGTTTGCTGAGATTTCAGGAAACTCGTGGTTTTTTGGAAGCTTGGCAACCCCTTTCAATGAAAGTGATTCTAGTCAGTCTCTGCTTGGGGCTACTTCAAAAGGACACAAACCATAGCGATAGAACTTGGAACTACATTATTGTGCCACGTTTCAAAGAGATAGCATAAACCGTGTTTGATTTAGAGTTCCAACTACATGTATCCATATAGGAGAAAACAGAGTAAAACCTAAACATGAAAACGGTTACTGCAAAGGAACGGTTTAACCTCGAAGAACGAAATTTGGTGAGCCAAGTGGAATTGGAGTACTGATCATTAAATGGAATTATCATCAAGATTGGGTGAAAAAATGTTTGCTGAGATTTCAGGAAACTCGTAGTTTTTTGGAAGCTTGGCAACACCTTTCAATGAATGTGATTCTCGTCAGTCTCTGCTTGGGGCTACTTCAATAGGACACAAACCATAGCGATAGAACTTGGAACTACATTATTGTGCCAAGTTTCAAAGAGCTAGCAGAAACCGTGTTTGATTTAGAGTTCCAACTACATGTATCCATATAGGAGAAAACAGAGTGAAACCTAAACATGAAAACGGTTACTGCAAAGGAACGGTTTGACTTAGAAGAACGAAATTGGGTGAGCCAAGTGGGATTGGTGTACTGATCATTAAATGGAAGTATCATCACGATTGGGTGAAAAAATATTTGTTGAGATTTCAGGAAACTCGTAGTTTTTTGGAAGATTGTCTACCCCTTTCAATGAAAGTGATTCTCGTCAGTCTCTGCTTGGGGCTACGTCAATAGGACACAAACCATATCGATAGAATTTGTAACTACAATATTGTGCCAAGTTTCAAAGGGCTAGCACAAACCGTGTTTGA
This sequence comes from Urocitellus parryii, assembly GCF_045843805.1. NCBI lineage: Eukaryota > Metazoa > Chordata > Mammalia > Rodentia > Sciuridae > Urocitellus > Urocitellus parryii. The sequence continues at coordinate 17,203 of NW_027553220.1, read as the reverse complement.
TTTAGACATCCAACTACATGTATCCATATTGGAGAAAACAGAGTGAAACCTAAACATGAAAACGGTTACTGCAAATGAACGGTATGACCTAGAAAAACGAAATTTGGTGAGCCAAGTGGGATTGGTGTAATGATCATTACCTGCAAGTATCATCAAGTTGGGTGAAAAAATGTTTGCTGAGATTTCAGGAAACTCGTAGTTTTTTGGAAGCTTGGCAACCCCTTTCAATGAAAGTGATTCTCGTCAGTCTCTGCTTGGGGCTACTTCAATAGGACACAAACCATAGCTATAGAACTTGGAACTACATTATTGTGCCAAGTTTCAAAGAGCTAGCACAAACCGTGTTTGATTTAGACTTCCAACTACATGTATCCATATTGGAGAAAACAGAGTGAAACCTAAACATGAAAACGGTTACTGCAAAGGAACGGTTTGACCTAGAAGAACGAAATTTGGTGAGCCAAGTGGGATTGGTGTACTGATCATTAAATGGAATTATCATCAAGATTGGGTGAAAAAATGTTTGCTGAGATTTCAGGAAACTCGTAGTTTTTTGGAAGCTTGGTAACCACTTTCAATGAATGTGATTCTCGTCAGTCTCTGCTTGGGACTACTTCAATAAGACACAAACCATAGCGATAGAACTTGGAACTACATTATTGTGCCAAGTTTCAAAGAGCTAGCACAAACCGTGTTTGATTTAGAGTTCCAACTACATGTATCCATATAGGAGCAAACAGAGTGAAACCTAAACATGAAAACGGTTACTGCAAAGGAACGGTTTAACCTCGAAGAACGAAATTTGGTGAGCCAAGTGGGATTTGTGTACTGATCATTACCTGCAAGTATCATCAAGATTGGGTGAAAAAATGTTTGCTGAGATTTCAGGAAACTCGTAGTTTTTTGGAAGCTTGGTAACCACTTTCAATGAATGTGATTCTCGTCAGTCTCTGCTTGGGACTACTTCAATAAGACACAAACCATAGCGATAGAACTTGGAACTACATTATTGTGCCAAGTTTCAAAGAGCTAGCACAAACCGTGTTTGATTTAGAGTTCCAACTACATGTATCCATATAGGAGCAAACAGAGTGAAACCTAAACATGAAAACGGTTACTGCAAAGTAACGGTTTGACCTAGAAGAATGAAATTTGGTGAGCCAAGTGGGATTGGTGTACTGATCATTAAATGGAATTATCATCAAGATTGGGTGAAAAAATGTTTGGTGAGATTTCATTTAACTAGTAGTTTTTTGGAAGGTTGGCAACACCTTTCAATGAATGTGATTCTCGTCAGTCTCTGCTTGGGGCTACTTCAATAGGACACAAACCATAGCGATAGAACCTGAACTACATTATTGTGCCAAGTTTCAAAGGGCTAGCACAAACCGTGTTTGATTTAGACTTCCAACTACATGTATCCATATTGGAGCAAACAGAGTGAAACCTAAACATGAAAACGGTTACTGCAAAGGAACGGTTTAACCTAGAAGAACGAAATTTGATGAGCCAAGTGGGATTGGTGTACTGATCATTAAATGGAATTATCATCAAGATTGGGTGAAAAAAAGTTTGCTGAGATTTCAGGAAACTCGTAGTTTTTTGGAAGCTTGGCAACACCTTTCAATGAATGTGATTCTCGTCAGTCTCTGCTTGGGGCTACTTCAATAGGACACAAACCATAGCGATAGAACTTGGAACTACATTATTGTGCCAAGTTTCAAAGAGCTAGCACAAACCGTGTTTGATTTAGAGTTCCAACTACATGTATCCATATAGGAGAAAACAGAGTGAAACCTAAACATGAAAACGGTTACTGCAAAGGAACGGTTTGACTTAGAAGAACGAAATTGGTTGAACCAAGTGGGATTGGTGTACTGATCATTAAATGGAAGTATCATCAAGATTGGGTGAAAAAATATTCGTTGAGATTTCAGGAAACTCGTAGTTTTTTGGAAGCTTGGCTACCCCTTTCAATGAAAGTGATTCTCGTCAGTCTCTGCTTGGGGCTACGTCAATAGGACACAAACCATATTGATAGAATTTGTAACTACATTATTGTGCCAAGTTTCAAAGAGCTAGCACAAACCGTGTTTGATTTAGAGTTCCAACTACATGTATCCATATAGGAGAAAACAGAGTGAAACCTAAACATGAAAACGGTTACTGCAAATGAACGGTATGACCTAGAAAAACGAAATTTGGTGAGCCAAGTGGGATAGGTGTACTGATAATTACCTGCAAGTATCATCAAGATTGGGTGAAAAAATGTTTGCTGAGATTTCAGGAAACTCGTAGTTTTTTGGAAGCTTGGTAACCACTTTCAATGAAAGTGATTCTCGTCAGTCTCTGCTTGGGGCTACTTCAATAGGACACAAACCATAGCGATAGAACTTGGAACTACATTATTGTGCCAAGTTTCAAAGAGCTAGCACAAACCGTGTTTGATTTAGACTTCCAACTACATGTATCCATATAGGAGCAAACAGAGTGAAACCTAAACATGAAAACGGTTACTGCAAAGTAACGGTTTGACCTAGAAGAACGAAATTGGGTGAGCCAAGTGGGATTGGTGTACTGATCATTAAATGGAAGTATCATCAAGATTGGGTGAAGAAATGTTTGCTGAGATTTCAGGAAACTCGTAGTTTTTTGGAAGCTTGGCAACCCCTTTCAATGAAAGTGATTCTCGTCAGTCTCTGCTTGGGGCCACTTCAATAGGACACAAACCATAGCTATAGAACTTGGAACTACATTATTGTGCCAAGTTTCAAAGAGCTAGCGCAAACCGTGTTTGATTTAGACTTCCAACTACATGTATCCATATTGGAGAAAACAGAGTGAAACCTAAACATGAAAACGGTTACTGCAAAGAAACGGTTTAACCTCGAAGAACGAAATTTGGTGAGCCAAGAGGGATTGGTGTACTGATCATTAAATGGAATTATCATCAAGATTGGGTGAAAAAATGTTTGCTGAGATTTCAGGAAACTCGTAGTTTTTTGGAAGCTTGGCAACACCTTTCAATGAATGTGATTCTCGTCAGTCTCTGCTTGTGGCTACTTCAATAAGACACAAACCATAGCGATAGAACTTGGAACTACATCATTGTGCCAAGTTTCAAAGAGCTAGCACAAACCGTGTTTGATTTAGAGTTCCAACTACTTGTATCCATATAGGAGAAAACAGAGTGAAACCTAAACATGAAAACGGTTACTGCAAATGAACAGTATGACCTAGAAAAACGAAATTTGGTGAGCCAAGTTGGATTGGTGTACTGATCATTACCTGCAAGTATCATTAAGATTGGGTGAAAAAATGTTTGCTGAGATTTCAGGAAACTCTTAGTTTTTTGGAAGCTTGGTAACCACTTTCAATGAAAGTGATTCTCGTCAGTCTCTGCTTGGGGCTACTTCAATAGGACACAAACCATAGCGATAGAACTTGGAACTGCATTATTGTGCCAAGTTTCTAAGAGCTAGCACTAACCGTGTTTGATTTAGAGTTCCAACTATATGTATCCATATAGGAGCAAACAGAGTGAAACCTAAACATGAAAACGGTTACTGCAAAGTAACGGTTTGACCTAGAAGAACGAAATTGGGTGAGCCAAGTGGGATTGGTGTACTGATCATTAAATGGAAGTATCATCAAGATTGGGTGAAAAAATGTTTGCTGAGATTTCAGGAAACTCGTAGTTTTTTGGAAGCTTGGCAACCACTTTCAATGAAAGTGATTCTCGTCAGTCTCTGCTTGGGGCTACTTCAATAGGACACAAACCATAGCGATAGAACTTGGAACTACATTATTGTGCCAAGTTTCAAAGAGCTAGCACAAACCGTGTTTGATTTAGAGTTCCAACTACATGTATCCATATAGGAGCATACAGAGTGAAACCTAAACATGAAAACGGTTACTGCAAAGTAACGGTTTGACCTAGAAGAACGAAATTTGGTGAGCCAAGTGGGATTGCTGTACTGATCATTAAATGGAAGTATCATCAAGATTGGGTGAAAAAATGTTTGCTGAGATTTCAGGAAACTCGTGGTTTTTTGGAAGCTTGGCAACCCCTTTCAATGAAAGTGATTCTAGTCAGTCTCTGCTTGGGGCTACTTCAAAAGGACACAAACCATAGCGATAGAACTTGGAACTACATTATTGTGCCACGTTTCAAAGAGATAGCATAAACCGTGTTTGATTTAGAGTTCCAACTACATGTATCCATATAGGAGAAAACAGAGTAAAACCTAAACATGAAAACGGTTACTGCAAAGGAACGGTTTAACCTCGAAGAACGAAATTTGGTGAGCCAAGTGGAATTGGAGTACTGATCATTAAATGGAATTATCATCAAGATTGGGTGAAAAAATGTTTGCTGAGATTTCAGGAAACTCGTAGTTTTTGGAAGCTTGGCAACACCTTTCAATGAATGTGATTCTCGTCAGTCTCTGCTTGGGGCTACTTCAATAGGACACAAACCATAGCGATAGAACTTGGAACTACATTATTGTGCCAAGTTTCAAAGAGCTAGCACAAACCGTGTTTGATTTAGAGTTCCAACTACATGTATCCATATAGGAGAAAACAGAGTGAAACCTAAACATGAAAACGGTTACTGCAAAGGAACGGTTTGACTTAGAAGAACGAAATTGGGTGAGCCAAGTGGGATTGGTGTACTGATCATTAAATGGAAGTATCATCACGATTGGGTGAAAAAATATTTGTTGAGATTTCAGGAAACTCGTAGTTTTTTGGAAGGTTGTCTACCCCTTTCAATGAAAGTGATTCTCGTCAGTCTCTGCTTGGGGCTACGTCAATAGGACACAAACCATATCGATAGAATTTGTAACTACATTATTGTGCCAAGTTTCAAAGAGCTAGCACAAACCGTGTTTTGATTTAGAGTTCCAACTACATGTATCCATATAGGAGAAAAGAGAGTGAAACCTAAACATGAAAACGGTTACTGCAAAGTAACGGTTTGACCTAGAAGAACGAAATTTGGTGAGCCAAGTGGGATTGGTGTACTGATCATTAAATGGAAGTATCATCAAGATTGGGTGAAAAAATATTTGCTGAGATTTCAGGAAACTCGTAGTTTTTGGCAGCTTGGCAACCCCTTTCAATGAAAGTGATTCTCGTCAGTCTCTGCTTGGGGCTACTTCAATAGGACACAAACCATAGCTATAGAACTTGGAACTACATTATTGTGCCAAGTTTCAAAGAGCTAGCACAAACCGTGTTTGATTTAGACTTCCAACTACATGTATCCATATTGGAGAAAACAGAGTGAAACCTAAACATGAAAACGGTTACTGCAAAGGAACGGTTTAACCTCGAAGAACGAAATTTGGTGAGCCAAGTGGGATTGGTGTACTGATCATTAAATGGAAGTATCATCAATATTGGGTGAAAAAATGTTTGCTGAGATTTCAGGAAACTCGTAGTTTTTGGAAGCTTGGCAACCCCTTTCAATGAAAGTGATTCTCGTCAGTCTCTGTTGGGGCTACTTCAATAGGACACAAACCACATCGATAGAACTTGGAACTACATTATTTTGCCAAGTTTCAACAGCTAGCATAAACGGTGTTTGATTTAGAGTTCCAACTGCATGTATCCATATTGGAGAAAACAGAGTGAAACCTAAACATGAAAAGGGTTACTACAAAGAAACGGTTTGACCTAGAAGAACGAAATTGGGTGAGCCAAGTGGGATTGGTGTACTGATCATTAAATGGAAGTATCATCAAGATTGGGTGAAAAAATGTTTGCTGAGATTTCAGGAAACTCGCAGTTTTTTGGAAGCTTGGCAACCCCTTTCAATGAAAGTGATTCTCGTCAGTCTCTGCTTGGGGCTACTTCAATAGGACACAAACCATAGGCGATAGAACTTGGAACTACATTATTGTGCCAAGTTTCAAAGAGCTAGCACAAACCGTGTTTGATTTAGACTTCCAACTACATGTATCCATATTGGAGAAAACAGAGTGAAACCTAACATGAAAACGGTTACTGCAAAGGAACGGTTTGACCTAGAAGAACGAAATTTGGTGAGCCAAGTGGGATTGGTGTACTGATCATTAAATGGAATTATCATCAAGATTGGGTGAAAAAATGTTTGCTGAGATTTCAGGAAACTCGTAGTTTTTTGGAAGCTTGGTAACCACTTTCAATGAATGTGATTCTCGTCAGTCTCTGCTTGGGACTACTTCAATAAGACACAAACCATAGCGATAGAACTTGGAACTACATTATTGTGCCAAGTTTCAAAGAGCTAGCACAAACCGTGTTTGATTTAGAGTTCCAACTACATGTATCCATATAGGAGCAAACAGAGTGAAACCTAAACATGAAAATGGTTACTGCAAAGGAACGGTTTAACCTCGAAGAACGAAATTGGTGAGCCAAGTGGGATTGGTGTACTGATCATTACCTGCAAGTATCATCAAGATTGGGTGAAAAAATGTTTGCTGAGATTTCAGGAAACTCGTAGTTTTTTGGAAGCTTGGTAACCACTTTCAATGAATGTGATTCTCGTCAGTCTCTGCTTGGGACTACTTCAATAAGACACAAACCATAGCGATAGAACTTGGAACTACATTATTGTGCCAAGTTTCAAAGAGCTAGCACAAACCGTGTTTGATTTAGAGTTCCAACTACATGTATCCATATAGGAGCAAACAGAGTGAAACCTAAACATGAAAACGGTTACTGCAAAGTAACGGTTTGACCTAGAAGAATGAAATTTGGTGAGCCAAGTGGGATTGGTGTACTGATCATTAAATGGAATTATCATCAAGATTGGGTGAAAAAATGTTTGGTGAGATTTCATTTAACTAGTAGTTTTTTGGAAGGTTGGCAACACCTTTCAATGAATGTGATCTCGTCAGTCTCTGCTTGGGGCTACTTCAATAGGACACAAACCATAGCGATAGAACCTGAACTACATTATTGTGCCAAGTTTCAAAGGGCTAGCACAAACCGTGTTTGATTTAGACTTCCAACTACATGTATCCATATTGGAGCAAACAGAGTGAAACCTAAACATGAAAACGGTTACTGCAAAGGAACGGTTTAACCTAGAAGAACGAAATTTGGTGAGCCAAGTGGGATTGGTGTACTGATCATTAAATGGAATTATCATCAAGATTGGGTGAAAAAAAGTTTGCTGAGATTTCAGGAAACTCGTAGTTTTTTGGAAGCTTGGCAACACCTTTCAATGAATGTGATTCTCGTCAGTCTCTGCTTGGGGCTACTTCAATAGGACACAAACCATAGCGATAGAACTTGGAACTACATTATTGTGCCAAGTTTCAAAGAGCTAGCACAAACCGTGTTTGATTTAGAGTTCCAACTACATGTATCCATATAGGAGAAAACAGAGTGAAACCTAAACATGAAAACGGTTACTGCAAAGGAACGGTTTGACTTAGAAGAACGAAATTGGTTGAGCCAAGTGGGATTGGTGTACTGATCATTAAATGGAAGTATCATCAAGATTGGGTGAAAAAATATTCGTTGAGATTTCAGGAAACTCGTAGTTTTTTGGAAGCTTGGCTACCCCTTTCAATGAAAGTGATTCTCGTCAGTCTCTGCTTGGGGCTACGTCAATAGGACACAAACCATATCGATAGAATTTGTAACTACATTATTGTGCCAAGTTTCAAAGAGCTAGCACAAACCGTGTTTGATTTAGAGTTCCAACTACATGTATCCATATAGGAGAAAACAGAGTGAAACCTAAACATGAAAACGGTTACTGCAAATGAACGGTATGACCTAGAAAAACGAAATTTGGTGAGCCAAGTGGGATAGGTGTACTGATAATTACCTGCAAGTATCATCAAGATTGGGTGAAAAAATGTTTGCTGATGATTTCAGGAAACTCGTAGTTTTTTGGAAGCTTGGTAACCACTTTCAATGAAAGTGATTCTCGTCAGTCTCTGCTTGGGGCTACTTCAATAGGACACAAACCATAGCGATAGAACTTGGAACTACATTATTGTGCCAAGTTTCAAAGAGCTAGCACAAACCGTGTTTGATTTAGACTTCCAACTACATGTATCCATATAGGAGCAAACAGAGTGAAACCTAAACATGAAAACGGTTACTGCAAAGTAACGGTTTGACCTAGAAGAACGAAATTGGGTGAGCCAAGTGGGATTGGTGTACTGATCATTAAATGGAAGTATCATCAAGATTGGGTGAAGAAATGTTTGCTGAGATTTCAGGAAACTCGTAGTTTTTTGGAAGCTTGGCAACCCCTTTCAATGAAAGTGATTCTCGTCAGTCTCTGCTTGGGGCCACTTCAATAGGACACAAACCATAGCTATAGAACTTGGAACTACATTATTGTGCCAAGTTTCAAAGAGCTAGCGCAAACCGTGTTTGATTTAGACTTCCAACTACATGTATCCATATTGGAGAAAACAGAGTGAAACCTAAACATGAAAACGGTTACTGCAAAGAAACGGTTTAACCTCGAAGAACGAAATTTGGTGAGCCAAGAGGGATTGGTGTACTGATCATTAATTGGAATTATCATCAAGATTGGGTGAAAAAATGTTTGCTGAGATTTCAGGAAACTCGTAGTTTTTTGGAAGCTTGGCAACACCTTTCAATGAATGTGATTCTCGTCAGTCTCTGCTTGTGGCTACTTCAATAAGACACAAACCATAGCGATAGAACTTGGAACTACATCATTGTGCCAAGTTTCAAAGAGCTAGCACAAACCGTGTTTGATTTAGAGTTCCAACTACTTGTATCCATATAGGAGAAAACAGAGTGAAACCTAAACATGAAAACGGTTACTGCAAATGAACAGTATGACCTAGAAAAAACGAAATTTGGTGAGCCAAGTTGGATTGGTGTACTGATCATTACCTGCAAGTATCATTAAGATTGGGTGAAAAAATGTTTGCTGAGATTTCAGGAAACTCTTAGTTTTTTGGAAGCTTGGTAACCACTTTCAATGAAAGTGATTCTCGTCAGTCTCTGCTTGGGGCTACTTCAATAGGACACAAACCATAGCGATAGAACTTGGAACTGCATTATTGTGCCAAGTTTCTAAGAGCTAGCACTAACCGTGTTTGATTTAGAGTTCCAACTATATGTATCCATATAGGAGCAAACAGAGTGAAACCTAAACATGAAAACGGTTACTGCAAAGTAACGGTTTGACCTAGAAGAACGAAATTGGGTGAGCCAAGTGGGATTGGTGTACTGATCATTAAATGGAAGTATCATCAAGATTGGGTGAAAAAATGTTTGCTGAGATTTCAGGAAACTCGTAGTTTTTTGGAAGCTTGGCAACCACTTTCAATGAAAGTGATTCTCGTCAGTCTCTGCTTGGGGCTACTTCAATAGGACACAAACCATAGCGATAGAACTTGGAACTACATTATTGTGCCAAGTTTCAAAGAGCTAGCACAAACCGTGTTTGATTTAGAGTTCCAACTACATGTATCCATATAGGAGCATACAGAGTGAAACCTAAACATGAAAACGGTTACTGCAAAGTAACGGTTTGACCTAGAAGAACGAAATTTGGTGAGCCAAGTGGGATTGCTGTACTGATCATTAAATGGAAGTATCATCAAGATTGGGTGAAAAAATGTTTGCTGAGATTTCAGGAAACTCGTGGTTTTTTGGAAGCTTGGCAACCCCTTTCAATGAAAGTGATTCTAGTCAGTCTCTGCTTGGGGCTACTTCAAAAGGACACAAACCATAGCGATAGAACTTGGAACTACATTATTGTGCCACGTTTCAAAGAGATAGCATAAACCGTGTTTGATTTAGAGTTCCAACTACATGTATCCATATAGGAGAAAACAGAGTAAAACCTAAACATGAAAACGGTTACTGCAAAGGAACGGTTTAACCTCGAAGAACGAAATTTGGTGAGCCAAGTGGAATTGGAGTACTGATCATTAAATGGAATTATCATCAAGATTGGGTGAAAAAATGTTTGCTGAGATTTCAGGAAACTCGTAGTTTTTTGGAAGCTTGGCAACACCTTTCAATGAATGTGATTCTCGTCAGTCTCTGCTTGGGGCTACTTCAATAGGACACAAACCATAGCGATAGAACTTGGAACTACATTATTGTGCCAAGTTTCAAAGAGCTAGCACAAACCGTGTTTGATTTAGAGTTCCAACTACATGTATCCATATAGGAGAAAACAGAGTGAAACCTAAACATGAAAACGGTTACTGCAAAGGAACGGTTTGACTTAGAAGAACGAAATTGGGTGAGCCAAGTGGGATTGGTGTACTGATCATTAAATGGAAGTATCATCACGATTGGGTGAAAAAATATTTGTTGAGATTTCAGGAAACTCGTAGTTTTTTGGAAGGTTGTCTACCCCTTTCAATGAAAGTGATTCTCGTCAGTCTCTGCTTGGGGCTACGTCAATAGGACACAAACCATATCGATAGAATTTGTAACTACATTATTGTGCCAAGTTTCAAAGAGCTAGCACAAACCGTGTTTGATTTAGAGTTCCAACTACATGTATCCATATAGGAGAAAAGAGAGTGAAACCTAAACATGAAAACGGTTACTGCAAAGTAACGGTTTGACCTAGAAGAACGAAATTTGGTGAGCCAAGTGGGATTGGTGTACTGATCATTAAATGGAAGTATCATCAAGATTGGGTGAAAAAATATTTGCTGAGATTTCAGGAAACTCGTAGTTTTTGGCAGCTTGGCAACCCCTTCAATGAAAGTGATTCTCGTCAGTCTCTGCTTGGGCTACTTCAATAGGACACAAACCATAGCTATAGAACTTGGAACTACATTATTGTGCCAAGTTTCAAAGAGCTAGCACAAACCGTGTTTGATTTTAGACTTCCAACTACATGTATCCATATTGGAGAAAACAGAGTGAAACCTAAACATGAAAACGGTTACTGCAAAGGAACGGTTTAACCTCGAAGAACGAAATTTGGTGAGCCAAGTGGGATTGGTGTACTGATCATTAAATGGAAGTATCATCAATATTGGGTGAAAAAATGTTTGCTGAGATTTCAGGAAACTCGTAGTTTTTGGAAGCTTGGCAACCCCTTTCAATGAAAGTGATTCTCGTCAGTCTCTGTTGGGGCTACTTCAATAGGACACAAACCACATCGATAGAACTTGGAACTACATTATTTTGCCAAGTTTCAACAGCTAGCATAAACGGTGTTTGATTTAGAGTTCCAACTGCATGTATCCATATTGGAGAAAACAGAGTGAAACCTAAACATGAAAAGGGTTACTACAAAGAAACGGTTTGACCTAGAAGAACGAAATTGGGTGAGCCAAGTGGGATTGGTGTACTGATCATTAAATGGAAGTATCATCAAGATTGGGTGAAAAAATGTTTGCTGAGATTTCAGGAAACTCGCAGTTTTTTTGGAAGCTTGGCAACCCCTTTCAATGAAAGTGATTCTCGTCAGTCTCTGCTTGGGGCTACTTCAATAGGACACAAACCATAGCGATAGAACTTGGAACTACATTATTGTGCCAAGTTTCAAAGAGCTAGCACAAACCGTGTTTGATTTAGACTTCCAACTACATGTATCCATATTGGAGAAAACAGAGTGAAACCTAAACATGAAAACGGTTACTGCAAAGGAACGGTTTGACCTAGAAGAACGAAATTTGGTGAGCCAAGTGGGATTGGTGTACTGATCATTAAATGGAATTATCATCAAGATTGGGTGAAAAAATGTTTGCTGAGATTTCAGGAAACTCGTAGTTTTTTGGAAGCTTGGTAACCACTTTCAATGAATGTGATTCTCGTCAGTCTCTGCTTGGGACTACTTCAATAAGACACAAACCATAGCGATAGAACTTGGAACTACATTATTGTGCCAAGTTTCAAAGAGCTAGCACAAACCGTGTTTGATTTAGAGTTCCAACTACATGTATCCATATAGGAGCAAACAGAGTGAAACCTAAACATGAAAATGGTTACTGCAAAGGAACGGTTTAACCTCGAAGAACGAAATTTGGTGAGCCAAGTGGGATTGGTGTACTGATCATTACCTGCAAGTATCATCAAGATTGGGTGAAAAAAATGTTTGCTGAGATTTCAGGAAACTCGTAGTTTTTTGGAAGCTTGGTAACCACTTTCAATGAATGTGATTCTCGTCAGTCTCTGCTTGGGACTACTTCAATAAGACACAAACCATAGCGATAGAACTTGGAACTACATTATTGTGCCAAGTTTCAAAGAGCTAGCACAAACCGTGTTTGATTTAGAGTTCCAACTACATGTATCCATATAGGAGCAAACAGAGTGAAACCTAAACATGAAAACGGTTACTGCAAAGTAACGGTTTGACCTAGAAGAATGAAATTTGGTGAGCCAAGTGGGATTGGTGTACTGATCATTAAATGGAATTATCATCAAGATTGGGTGAAAAAATGTTTGGTGAGATTTCATTTAACTAGTAGTTTTTTGGAAGGTTGGCAACACCTTTCAATGAATGTGATTCTCGTCAGTCTCTGCTTGGGGCTACTTCAATAGGACACAAACCATAGCGATAGAACCTGAACTACATTATTGTGCCAAGTTTCAAAGGGCTAGCACAAACCGTGTTTGATTTAGACTTCCAACTACATGTATCCATATTGGAGCAAACAGAGTGAAACCTAAACATGAAAACGGTTACTGCAAAGGAACGGTTTAACCTAGAAGAACGAAATTTGGTGAGCCAAGTGGGATTGGTGTACTGATCATTAAATGGAATTATCATCAAGATTGGGTGAAAAAAAGTTTGCTGAGATTTCAGGAAACTCGTAGTTTTTGGAAGCTTGGCAACACCTTTCAATGAATGTGATTCTCGTCAGTCTCTGCTTGGGGCTACTTCAATAGGACACAAACCATAGCGATAGAACTTGGAACTACATTATTGTGCCAAGTTTCAAAGAGCTAGCACAAACCGTGTTTGATTTAGAGTTCCAACTACATGTATCCATATAGGAGAAAACAGAGTGAAACCTAAACATGAAAACGGTTACTGCAAAGGAACGGTTTGACTTAGAAGAACGAAATTGGTTGAGCCAAGTGGGATTGGTGTACTGATCATTAAATGGAAGTATCATCAAGATTGGGTGAAAAAATATTCGTTGAGATTTCAGGAAACTCGTAGTTTTTTGGAAGCTTGGCTACCCCTTTCAATGAAAGTGATTCTCGTCAGTCTCTGCTTGGGGCTACGTCAATAGGACACAAACCATATCGATAGAATTTGTAACTACATTATTGTGCCAAGTTTCAAAGAGCTAGCACAAACCGTGTTTGATTTAGAGTTCCAACTACATGTATCCATATAGGAGAAAACAGAGTGAAACCTAAACATGAAAACGGTTACTGCAAATGAACGGTATGACCTAGAAAAACGAAATTTGGTGAGCCAAGTGGGATAGGTGTACTGATAATTACCTGCAAGTATCATCAAGATTGGGTGAAAAAATGTTTGCTGAGATTTCAGGAAACTCGTAGTTTTTTGGAAGCTTGGTAACCACTTTCAATGAAAGTGATTCTCGTCAGTCTCTGCTTGGGGCTACTTCAATAGGACACAAACCATAGCGATAGAACTTGGAACTACATTATTGTGCCAAGTTTCAAAGAGCTAGCACAAACCGTGTTTGATTTAGACTTCCAACTACATGTATCCATATAGGAGCAAACAGAGTGAAACCTAAACATGAAAACGGTTACTGCAAAGTAACGGTTTGACCTAGAAGAACGAAATTGGGTGAGCCAAGTGGGATTGGTGTACTGATCATTAAATGGAAGTATCATCAAGATTGGGTGAAGAAATGTTTGCTGAGATTTCAGGAAACTCGTAGTTTTTTGGAAGCTTGGCAACCCCTTTCAATGAAAGTGATTCTCGTCAGTCTCTGCTTGGGGCCACTTCAATAGGACACAAACCATAGCTATAGAACTTGGAACTACATTATTGTGCCAAGTTTCAAAGAGCTAGCGCAAACCGTGTTTGATATAGACTTCCAACTACATGTATCCATATTGGAGAAAACAGAGTGAAACCTAAACATGAAAACGGTTACTGCAAAGAAACGGTTTAACCTCGAAGAACGAAATTTGGTGAGCCAAGAGGGATTGGTGTACTGATCATTAAATGGAATTATCATCAAGATTGGGTGAAAAAATGTTTGCTGAGATTTCAGGAAACTCGTAGTTTTTTGGAAGCTGGCAACACCTTTCAATGAATGTGATTCTCGTCAGTCTCTGCTTGTGGCTACTTCAATAAGACACAAACCATAGCGATAGAACTTGGAACTACATCATTGTGCCAAGTTTCAAAGAGCTAGCACAAACCGTGTTTGATTTAGAGTTCCAACTACTTGTATCCATATAGGAGAAAACAGAGTGAAACCTAAACATGAAAACGGTTACTGCAAATGAACAGTATGACCTAGAAAAACGAAATTTGGTGAGCCAAGTTGGATTGGTGTACTGATCATTACCTGCAAGTATCATTAAGATTGGGTGAAAAAATGTTTGCTGAGATTTCAGGAAACTCTTAGTTTTTTGGAAGCTTGGTAACCACTTTCAATGAAAGTGATTCTCGTCAGTCTCTGCTTGGGGCTACTTCAATAGGACACAAACCATAGCGATAGAACTTGGAACTGCATTATTGTGCCAAGTTTCTAAGAGCTAGCACTAACCGTGTTTGATTTAGAGTTCCAACTATATGTATCCATATAGGAGCAAACAGAGTGAAACCTAAACATGAAAACGGTTACTGCAAAGTAACGGTTTGACCTAGAAGAACGAAATTGGGTGAGCCAAGTGGGATTGGTGTACTGATCATTAAATGGAAGTATCATCAAGATTGGGTGAAAAAATGTTTGCTGAGATTTCAGGAAACTCGTAGTTTTTTGGAAGCTTGGCAACCACTTTCAATGAAAGTGATTCTCGTCAGTCTCTGCTTGGGGCTACTTCAATAGGACACAAACCATATCGATAGAATTTGTAACTACATTATTGTGCCAAGTTTCAAAGAGCTAGCACAAACCGTGTTTGATTTAGAGTTCCAACTACATGTATCCATATAGGAGAAAAGAGAGTGAAACCTAAACATGAAAACGGTTACTGCAAAGTAACGGTTTGACCTAGAAGAACGAAATTTGGTGAGCCAAGTGGGATTGGTGTACTGATCATTAAATGGAAGTATCATCAAGATTGGGTGAAAAAATATTTGCTGAGATTTCAGGAAACTCGTAGTTTTTGGCAGCTTGGCAACCACTTTCAATGAAAGTGATTCTCGTCAGTCTCTGCTTGGGGCTACTTCAATAGGACACAAACCATAGCTATAGAACTTGGAACTACATTATTGTGCCAAGTTTCAAAGAGCTAGCACAAACCGTGTTTGATTTAGACTTCCAACTACATGTATCCATATTGGAGAAAACAGAGTGAAACCTAAACATGAAAACGGTTACTGCAAAGGAACGGTTTAACCTCGAAGAACGAAATTTGGTGAGCCAAGTGGGATTGGTGTACTGATCATTAAATGGAAGTATCATCAATATTGGGTGAAAAAATGTTTGCTGAGATTTCAGGAAACTCGTAGTTTTTGGAAGCTTGGCAACCCCTTTCAATGAAAGTGATTCTCGTCAGTCTCTGTTGGGGCTACTTCAATAGGACACAAACCACATCGATAGAACTTGGAACTACATTATTTTGCCAAGTTTCAACAGCTAGCATAAACGGTGTTTGATTTAGAGTTCCAACTGCATGTATCCATATTGGAGAAAACAGAGTGAAACCTAAACATGAAAAGGGTTACTACAAAGAAACGGTTTGACCTAGAAGAACGAAATTGGGTGAGCCAAGTGGGATTGGTGTACTGATCATTAAATGGAAGTATCATCAAGATTGGGTGAAAAAATGTTTGCTGAGATTTCAGGAAACTCGCAGTTTTTTGGAAGCTTGGCAACCCCTTTCAATGAAAGTGATTCTCGTCAGTCTCTGCTTGGGGCTACTTCAATAGGACACAAACCATAGCGATAGAACTTGGAACTACATTATTGTGCCAAGTTTCAAAGAGCTAGCACAAACCGTGTTTGATTTAGACTTCCAACTACATGTATCCATATTGGAGAAAACAGAGTGAAACCTAAACATGAAAACGGTTACTGCAAAGGAACGGTTTGACCTAGAAGAACGAAATTTGGTGAGCCAAGTGGGATTGGTGTACTGATCATTAAATGGAATTATCATCAAGATTGTGTGAAAAAATGTTTGCTGAGATTTCAGGAAACTCGTAGTTTTTTGGAAGCTTGGTAACCACTTTCAATGAATGTGATTCTCGTCAGTCTCTGCTTGGGACTACTTCAATAAGACACAAACCATAGCGATAGAACTGGAACTACATTATTGTGCCAAGTTTCAAAGAGCTAGCACAAACCGTGTTTGATTTAGAGTTCCAACTACATGTATCCATATAGGAGCAAACAGAGTGAAACCTAAACATGAAAACGGTTACTGCAAAGGAACGGTTTAACCTCGAAGAACGAAATTTGGTGAGCCAAGTGGGATTGGTGTACTGATCATTACCTGCAAGTATCATCAAGATTGGGTGAAAAAATGTTTGCTGAGATTTCAGGAAACTCGTAGTTTTTTGGAAGCTTGGTAACCACTTTCAATGAATGTGATTCTCGTCAGTCTCTGCTTGGGACTACTTCAATAAGACACAAACCATAGCGATAGAACTTGGAACTACATTATTGTGCCAAGTTTCAAAGAGCTAGCACAAACCGTGTTTGATTTAGAGTTCCAACTACATGTATCCATATAGGAGCAAACAGAGTGAAACCTAAACATGAAAACGGTTACTGCAAAGTAACGGTTTGACCTAGAAGAATGAAATTTGGTGAGCCAAGTGGGATTGGTGTACTGATCATTTAATGGAATTATCATCAAGATTGGGTGAAAAAATGTTTGGTGAGATTTCATTTAACTAGTAGTTTTTTGGAAGGTTGGCAACACCTTTCAATGAATGTGATTCTCGTCAGTCTCTGCTTGGGGCTACTTCAATAGGACACAAACCATAGCGATAGAACCTGAACTACATTATTGTGCCAAGTTTCAAAGGGCTAGCACAAACCGTGTTTGATTTAGACTTCCAACTACATGTATCCATATTGGAGCAAACAGAGTGAAACCTAAACATGAAAACCGGTTACTG
>NW_027553219.1:30000-42500 GCF_045843805.1 Urocitellus parryii | reverse complement strand
CGGGTTAGGGTTAGGATTCGCGTTAGGGATAGGGTTAGGGTAAGGGTTATGGATAGGGTTCGGGTTCGGGTTCGGGTTCGGGTTAATGTTAGGATTAGGGTTAGGATTTGTTTGTGGGTTAGGGTTAGGGTTAGAGTTAGGGTTCGGGTTTGGGTTCGGGTTAGGTTTAGGGTTCGCCTTAGGGTTAGGGTTTGGGTTAGGGTTTGGGTAAGGGTTAGGTTTCGGCTTAGGTTTTGGGTTAGGGTTAGGGTTCTGGTAAGTGTTAGGTTTCGGGTTAGGGTTAGGGTTAGGCTTAGGGTTAGAGTTAGGGTTAGGGCTCCGGTTCGGGTTAGGGATAGGGTTAGGGTTAGGGTTAGGATTCGGGTTCGGTTTCGGGTGAGGGTTAGGGTTAGGGTTAAGTTTAGGGTTAGGGTTTGTGTTAGGATTAGGGTTAGAGTTAGTGTTCAGGTTAGGGTTAGGGTTAGTGTTAGGATTAGGGTTAGGATTAGGTTTAAGATTAGGGTTAGGGTTATTGTTAGGGTTTGGGTTTGCGTTAGGGTTAGGGTTAGGGTTAGGGTTTGCGTTCTGGTTAGGGTTAGGGTTCGGCTTAGGGTTAGGGGTAGGTTTCGGGTTTGGGAAGGTTTAGGGTTCGGGTTCAGGTTAGGGTTAGGGTTAGGATTCCCGTTAGAGATAGGGTTAGTGTAAGGGTTAGGGATAGGGTTCGGGTTCGGTTTCGGGTTCGGGTTAGTGTTAGGATTAGGGTTAGGATTTGGGTAAGGGTTAGGGTTAGGGTTAGGGTTAGGTTCGGGTTAGGATTCGGGTTTGGTTTAGTGTTAGGTTTAAGGTTAGTGTTAGGGTTTGGGTTAGGGTTAGGTTTAGGGTTAGGGTTCGGATTCGGGTTCGGGTAAGTGTTAGGATTAGGGTTATGATTAGGGTTAAGGTTAGGGTTAGGGTAAGGGTTAGTGTTCGGTTTCGAGTTAGGGTTAGGCTTAGGGTTAGGGTTCCGTTAAGGGTTTGGGTTCGGGTTAGGGTTAGGGTTAGCTTTAGGATTCGTTTTAGGGTTAGGGTTAGGGTAAGTGTTAGGTTTAGGTTTCGGGTTCGGGTTCGGGTTAGGGTTAGGTTTAGGGTTCAGGTTCGGGTTCAGGTTATGGTTAGGGTAAGGTTTAGTGTCAGGGTTAGGTTTTTGTTCGGTTTATTATTAGGGTTAGTGTTATGGTTAGGGTTCAGGTTAGGGTTAGGTGTAGGTTTAGTGTTAGGGATAGGGTTAGGGTTAGGGTTAAGTTTCGTGTTCGGGTTAGGGTTCGGGTTCGGGTTAGGGTTAGGGTTAGGGTTAGGGTAAGTGTTAATATTCGGGTTAGGGTTAGTTTTAGGGTATATGTTAGGGTAAGGGTTCGGATTCGGGTTCGGGTTCTGGTTAGGGTTAGTTTTAGCGTTAGGGTTAGGATTAGTGTTAGAGTTAGGATTAGGGTTAGCTTTTGGTTGCGGGTAATGGTTGGTAGGGTTAGGGTTAGAGTTAGTGTTAGGGTTAGGATTAGTGTTAAAGTTATGATTAGGGGTAGGTTTTGGTTTCGGGTAAGGTTTAGAGGTAGGGTTAGGGTTCGGGTTAGGTTTCGAGTGCGGGACAGGGTTAGGGTCAGGTTTAGGGTTAGGGTTAGTGTTCGGGTTAGGGTTAGGTTTAGGGATAGGATTAGTGTTTGTGATAGGGTTAGGGTTAGGGTTCGGGTTTGGTTTCGGGTTGGGGTTAGGGTTGGGGTTATGTTTAGGGTTAGGGTTCGGGTTAGGATTAGGGTTAGAGTTAGTTTTCATGTTAGGGTTAGTGTTAGGGTAAGGTTTAGGTTTAGGGTTAGGGTTCGGTTTGGGATTAGGGTTAGGGTTATTGTTAGGGTTTGGGTTAGGATTAGGTTTAGGGTTAGGGTTTGCGTTCTGGTTAGGGTTAGGGTTCGGCTTAGGGTTAGGGTTACGGTTCGGGAAGAGTTAGGGTTCGGGTTAGAGTTAGGGTTACGGTTAGGATTCGGGTTAAGGTTCGAGTTTTGGTTAGGATTAGGGTTAGGATTTGCGTTAGGGTTTGGGTAAGGGTTATGCTTAGGGTTAGGGTTCGGTATAGGTGTCGAGTTCCGGATTGGGTTAGGGTCAGGTTTAGGGTTAGGGTTTGGGTTTGGGTTAGGGTTAGGTTTAGGATTAGTGTTAGTGTTAGTGTTAGGATTATGGTTTGGTTTCGGGTTCGGGTTAGGGTTCGGGTTCGGGTTAGGGTTAGGGTTTGGATTAGGGTTAAGGATCGGGTTCGGGTTCGGGATAGAGTTATTGTTAGGTTTAGTGTTAGGGTTAGGGTTAGGGTTCGGATTCGGGTTAAGGATACTGTTAGTTGTAGGGTTAGTGTTAGGTTGAGGGTTCAGTTTAGGGTTAGTGTTCGGGTTAGGGTTCGGGTTCGGGTTAGGTTTCGGGTTAGGGTTAGAGTTAGGGTTAGCTTTCGTTTTAGGCTTAGGGTTAGGGTTAGGGTTAGGGTTCGTGTTTCGGTTAGGGTTATGGTTAGTGTTAGGGTTCGGATTCGGTTTCGGGTTAGGGTTAGGGTTAGGGTAAGGGTTAGGTTTACAGTTAGGTTTCTTGTTAGGATTAGAGTTAGAGTTAGTGTTCAGTTTAGGGTTATGTTTATGGTTAGGGTTAGGGTTAGTGTTAGGTTTAGGATTAGGGTTAGGCTTATTTTTATGGTTTGGGTTAGGGTTAGGGTTAGGGTTAGGGTGAGGGTGAGGGTTAGGTTTTGGGTTCGGGTTAGGGTTAGGGTTTGGGTTCCAGTAAGGGATAGGGTTCGGCTTAGGTTTCGGGTTAGGGTTAGGGTTCGGATAAGGTTTAGGTTTCGGGTTAGGGTTAGGGTTAGGGTTAGGATTCAGGTTAGGGTTAGGGTTAGGATATTGGTTAGGGTTAGGGTCGGGTTCGGGTTTGGGATAGGGTTAGGGTAAGGTTTAGTGTTAGGGTTAGGTTTCGAGTTCGGGTTAGGGTTAGGTTTAGGCTTAGGGTTAGGTTTCATGTTAGGGTTAGACGTAGGTTTAGTGTTAGGGTTCGGTTTAGGGTTAGGGTTAGGGTTCTGGTTCTGGTTCGGGTTCGGGTTCGGGTTAAGGTTAGAGTTAATGTTAGGGTTAGGATTCGGGTAGGGTTGGTGTTAGGGTAAGGGTTAGGGTTAGTATTCGGATTCGGGTTTGGGTTCGGCTAAGGTTAGTGTTAGGTTTAGGGTTAGGGTTAGGATTAGTGTTAGAGTTAGGATTAGGTTTAGGTTTTAGGTTCGGGTTCGGGTAAGGGTTAGGGTTCGGGTTAGGGTTAGGGTTAGGGTTAGGGTTAGGGTTAGGATTTGGGTTAGGTTTTGGGTTAGGATAAGGGTTAGGGCTAATATTCTGGTTCGGGTTTGGGTTAGGGTTAGGATTAGGGTTAGTATTTGGGTTATGGTTAGTGTTAGGTTTAGGGTTAGGGTTAAGGTTAGGATTTGGGTTAGGGTTAGGGTTAGGATAAGGGTTAGGGTTTGGGTTCGGGTTCAGTTTCGGGTAAGTGTTAGGATTAGGGTTAGTATTTGGGTTAGGATTTGGGTTGTGGTTAGGGTTCGGGTTCGGGTTAGGGTTAGGATAGGTTTAGGGTTCGTGTTCGGGTTCGGGTTAGGGTTAGGATAGGGTTAGGGTTCGTGTTCGGATTCGTGTTAGGGTTAAGGTAAGGCTTAGTGTTAGGGTTAGGTTTCGAGTTCCGGTTAAGATTAGGGTTAGACTTAGGGTTAGGGTTCAGGTCAGGGTTAGGTTTAGGTTTAGTGTTAGCGTTCGTGTTAGGGTTAGGGTTAGGGTTCGGGTTCGGGTTCAGGTTAGGTTTAGGATTAGAGTTAGGGTTAGGGTTAGAATTCGGGTTAGGGTTAGGGTTAGGTTAAGGGATAGGGTTAGGGTTCGGATATGGGTTCGGTTTCGGCTTAGGGTTAGGGTTAGGGTTAGAGTTAGGGTTAGTGTTAGAGTTAGGATTAGGGTTAGGTTATGGGTTCGGGATAGGGTTAGGGTAAGATTTAGGGTTAGGGTTAAGGTTAGGATTACTGTCAGTGTTAGGGTTAGGGTTAGGGTTTGGGTTCGGGTTCTCATATGGGTTCACATTCGGGTTAGGGTTAGGGTTTGGATTAGGGTTAGGATTAGGGTAAGCGTTCGGGTTAGGCTTAGGGTTAGGGTTAGGGTTAGGGTTAGGATTCGTGTTCGGGTTAGGGTTAGGGTTAGGGTTAGGGTTAGGTTTAGGGTTTGGGTTAGGGATAGGGTTAGGTGTAGTGTTAGTGTTTGGTTTAGGGTTCGGGTTAGGGTTAGTGTTCGGGTTAGGTTTCGGGTTAGGCTTTAGTTTAGGGTTAGGGTTAGGATTAGGGTTAGGGTTCGGGTTAGGATTTGGTTAGAGTTAATGTTCAGGTTAGGGTTAGGGTTAGGATTAGGTTTAGGATTAGGGTTAGGGTTATTGTTATTTTTTGGGTTCGGGTTAGGGTTCGGGTTCGGTTTAGGGTTTGAGTTAGGGTTAGGGTTAGGGTTAGCGTTCGGGTTAGTCTTAGGGTTAGGGTTAGGGTTAGGGTTCGGATTCGGGTTTGGGTTAGGGTTAGGGTTAGGTTTAGGATTAGGTTTCAGGTTAGGATTAGGGTTAGAGTTAGTGTTCAGGTTATGGTTAGGGTTAGGGTTAGGGTTAGAGTTAGGGTTAGGTTTATGATTAGGTTTAGTGTTATTGTTAGGTTTTGGGTTAGGGTTAGGGTTAGGGTTAGGGTTAGGTTTGGTTTCGGGTTAGGGTTAGGTTCAGGGTTAGGGTTAGGTTTAGTGTTAGGGTTCGGGTTCGGGTTCGGGTTTTGGTTCGGATTAGGGTTAGGATTGGGTTATGGTTAGGGTTAGGGTTAGGGTTAGGGTTCGGTTTAGCGTTAGGGGTCGATTTCGGTTTACGTTTAGGGTTAGGGTTAGCTTTCGCGTTCGGGTTAGGGTTAGGGTTAGGGTTAGGTTTAGGATTAGTGTTAGAGTTAGGATTAGTGTTAGGGTTTGGGTTCGGGATAGGGTTAGTGTTAGGGTTAGGGTTCGGGTTAGGTTTCGAGTTTGGGATAATGTTAGGGTCACGTTCAGGGTTAGTGTTAGGGTTCGGGTTAGTGTTAGGGTTAGTATTAGTGTTAGTGTAAGTGTTAGGGTTAGGGTTTGGGTTCGGGTTCGGGTTAGGGTTAGGGTTTGGTTTAATTTTAGGTTTAGGGTTATGGTTTGGGTTCGGCTTCGAGTTAGGAATAGGTTTAGGTGTAGGGTTAGTGTTAGGTTTAGGGTTCGGATTAGGGTTAGTGTTCGGGTTAGGTTTCGGGTTTGGGTTAGGGTTCTTGTAGGGTTAGGGTTAGGGTTAGCATTCGGGTTAGGCTTAGGGTTAGGCTTAGGGTTAGGTTTAGGGTTAGAGTTACTGTTCAGTTTAGGGTTAAGTTTAGGGTTGGGGTTCGGGTTAGGGTTAGTGTTAGGTTTAGGATTAGATTTAGGGTTATTATTAGGGTTTTGGTTAGGGTTTTGGTTAGGTTTAGTGTTAGCGTTAGGGTTCAGTTTAGGCTCAGGTTTAGGGTTCACGTTCGGGTTCGGGTTCGGGTTAGTTTTAGGGTTAGGGTTATGGTTTGGGTTCGGCTTCGGGTTAGGAATAGTGTTAGGTGTAGGGTTAGTGTTAGGTTTAGGGTTCGGATTAGGGTTAGTGTTCGGGTTAGGTTTCGGGTTCGGGTTCGTGTTAGTGTTAGTGTTCAGGTTAGGGTTATGGTTACGGTTAGGATTAAGGTTAGGGCTATTGTTAGGGTTTGTGTTAGGGTTAGGGTTAGTGTTGGGGTTTGGTTTCGGGTTCGTGTTAGGATTAGGATTAGGGTTAGCGTTAGGGTTAGTTTTAGTGTTAGGGTTAGGATTACGGTTAGGGTTAGGGTTATGGTTAGGATTAGTGTTATGGTTAGGGTTAGGTTTAGTGTTTGGGTTCGGGTTAGGGTTTGGATTAGGGTTTGGATTGGGGTTAGGGTTAGGGTTAGCGTTCGGGTTAGGCTTAGGGTTAGGATTAGGTTTAGGGTTCGTGTTCGGGTTATTGTTAGGGTTAGAATTAGGGTTAGGGTTAGGGTTCGGATTCGGTTTCGGGTTCGGGTTAGGGTTAGGGTTAGTGTTAGCATTTGGTTTAGGCTTAGGGTTAGGGTTAGGGATATGGTTCGGGTTCGGGTTAGGTTTAGGGTTAGGGTTAGGGTTCAGGTTAGGGTTAGTGTTAGTGTTAGGGTTCGGGTTATGGTTAGGGTTCGGGTTTGGTGTATGGTTAAGGTTATATTTAGTGTTAGGGTTAGGTTTCGGGTTCAGGTTATGGTTAGGGTTAGGTTTAGTGTTAGGGTTATTGTTAGGTTAGGGTTAGTTGTAGGTTTAGTGTTAGGGTTAGGGTTAGGGGTCGGGTTCTGTTTCGGGTTAGGGTTAGGGTTAATTTAGGGTTTGGGTTAGGGTTTGGGTTCAGGTTTTGGTTTTGGTTATGTATAGGTGTAGGGTTAGGGTTAGGTTAGGTTTAGGGTTAGGGTTCGGGTTATTGTTCCTGTTAGGATTATAATCGGATGCGGTTTCGTGTTAGGGTTAGGTTAGGGTTAGGTTTAGGGTTAGGGTTCGGGTTAGGATTAGGTTTAGAGTTAGTGTTCATATAAGGGTTAGGGTTAGGGTTAGGTTTAGGATTAGGTTTAGGGTTATTGTTAGGGTTTGGTTTAGTGTTAGGGTTAGGTTTAGGCTTATGGTTAGGGTTAGGATTCGGGTAAGGTTAGGGTTCGGGTTGGGGTTCTGGTTCGGGTTAGGGTTAGGATTAGGGTTAGTATTAAGTTTAGGTTTAGGTTTAGGGTTAGGGTTAGGGTTAGGGTTATGGTTAGGGTTTGGGTTCGGGTTAGGGTTAGTGTTAGGCTTAGGGTTAGGATTAGGGTTAGGGTTCGGGTAAGGGTTAGGGTTCGTTTTAGGGTTAAGGATAGGGTTAGGGTTCGGGATAGGGTTAGGTTTAGGGTAAGTATTAGGTTTAGGGTTCGGGTTCGGGTTCGTGTTCGGGTTAGTGTTAGGATTAGGGTTAGTATTAGGGTGAGGGTTAGGTTTAGGGTTAGGTTTAGGGTTAGGTTTAGGGTTAGGTTTAGGGTTAGGTTTAGGGTTACGGTTAGGATTAGTATTAGAGTTAGGGTTCGGGTTTCGGGTAAGGGTTAGGGTTAGGTTTAGGATTAAGTTTAGTGTTAGGATTAGTGTTAGGGTTAGGATTAGGTTTAGAGTTTGGGTTTGGGTTTGGGTTCGGGTTAGGGTTAGGGTTAGGTTTAGGGTTAGGTTTAGGGTTAGGGTTAGGTAAAGGGTTCGGTTTAGGGTTATTGTTCGGGTTAGGGTTATTGTTAGGGTTAGTGTTCGGGTTCAGGTTAGGGTTAGGGTTAGGATTCGGGTTAGGTTTAGGGTTAGGGTTAGGGTTAAGATTCGGGATAGGATTAGAGTTAGGGTTAGGGTTAGGTTTAGGGTTATGATTAGGATTAGGGTTAGGGTTAGTGTTCAGGATAGGTTAGGGTTAGGGTTAGGTTAGGTTTAGGTTTAAGGTTAGGGTTAGGGTTATTGTCCGGGTTAGGTTTAGGGTTCAGATTCGGTTTCGTGTTAGGGTTAGGGTTAGGGTTATATTTAGGGTTAGGGTTCGGGTTAGGATTAGGGTTAGAGTTAGTGTTTCAGGTTATGGTTAGGGTTAGTGTTCGGATTCGGGTTTGGGTTAGGTATAGGGTTAGGTGTAGGGTTAGTCTTAGGTTTAGGATTCGGGTTAGGGTTAGTGTTTGGGTTATTGTTCGGGTTCGGGTTAGTGTTCGGGTTAGGGTTAGGGTTAGGATTAGCGTTCGGTTTAGGCTTAGTATTAGTGTTAGGATTAGGGTTCGTGTTCGAGTTAGGGTTATGGTTGGGGTTAGGTTTTGGATTCAGTTTCGGATTAGTGTTTGGGTAGGGTTAGGGTTAGGGTTAGGGTTTGGGTTCGGGTTCGGGTTAGGGTTACCGTTAGGGTTAGGTTTAGGTTTAGGGTTAGCGTTGGGGTTAGGATTAGGGTTAGGGTTAGTGTTCAGGTTAGGATTATGGTTAGGGTTAGTGTTAGGTTTAGGGTTGGGTATAGGGTTAGGGTAGGGTTAGGGTTCATGTTCGGGTTAGGTTTAGGTTTAGGATTAGGGTTAGGTTTAGGGTTAGGGTTAGGTTTCAGGTTAGGGTTAGGTTTAGGGTTAGTGTTAGTCTTCGGGTTACGGTTAGGGTTAGGGTTCGGATTAAGGTTAGGGTTAGGTTTAGGAGTAGGGTTAGTGTTATTGTTAGGTTTTTTGTTAGGGTAAGGGTTAGGGTTTGGGTTAGTGTTATGGTTAAGTTTCGGGTTCGGGTTAGTGTTAGTGTTAGGCTTAGGGTTAGGTTTAGGGTTCGGGTAAGGGTTAGGGTTAGTGTTCGGATTAAGGTTAGCGTTAGCGTTAGGTTTAGGGTTAGGGTTAGGGTTAGGGTTCAGATTCGGGTTAAGGTTAGGGTTAGAGTTCTGGTTAGGGTTAGGGTTCAGATTAGTGTTAGGGTTAGGGTTAGGGTATCGGTTCAGGTACGGGTTAGGTTTAGCGTTAGGGTTAGGGTTCGGATTCGGGTTCTGGTTAGGGTTAGAATTAGGTTTAGGTTTAGGGTTAGGTTTCGGGTTAGGGTTAGGGTTCGGGTTGGGGTTAGTGTTAAGGTTGGGTTAGGTTTAGGGTTAGGGTTAAGGTTAGCGTTCGAGTAAGGGTTAGGTTTCGGTTTATGGTTAGGTTTAGGGTTAGGATTAGGGTTAGGGTTAGGGTTAGGGTTCATGTGAGTGTTAGGGTAAGGGTTAGGATTAGGGTTCGGGATATGGTTAGGGTTACGGTTAGTGTTAGGTTTAGAGTTAGGGATAGGTTTAGGGTTATGATTTTGGTTCAGGTTCGGGTTCAATTTCGAGTTAGGCTTAGGATTAGGGTTAGGGTTAGGGTTAGGGTTAGGGTTAGAGTTAGTGTTCACGTTAGGGTTAGGGTTAGGGTTCAGGTTAGGTTTAGGGTTAGGTTTAGGGTTCTGATTCGGGTTCGGGTTAAGGTTAGTGTTAGGGTTAGGTTTAGGGTTAGGGTTAGGTTTAGGATTATGGTTAGGTTTATTTTTAGGTTTTAGGTTAGGATTAGGGTTAGTTTTAGGGTTAGGGATAGGGTTAGGGTTTGGCTTCATGTTAGTGTTACGATTAGGCTTAGGGTTAGTGTTAGGGTTAGGGTTCGGGTAAGGGTTAGGGTTCGGATTAGGGTTAGGGTTAGGGTTAGGGTTAGGGTTCGGGTTTGCGTTAGGATTAGGATAAGGGTTAGGGTTTGGGTTCGGGTTCGGTTTCAGATTCGGTTTGGGTTAGGATTAGGGTTAGCGTTAGGGTTACGGTTAGGTTTAGGGGTAGGATTAATTTTCGGGTTCGGGTTAGGGTTAGGTTTAGGGTTAGTGTTACGGTTAGGATTAGTGTGAGGGTTAGGGTTAGGGTTAGGGTTAGGATTAGTGTGAGGTTTAGGGTTAGGGTTAGGGTTAGGGTTAGGGTAAGGGTTAGGGTTGGGGTTCGGGTCAGGGTTAGGGTTAGGGTTAAGGTTAGGTTTAGGGTTCTGATTCGGGTTCGGGTTAAGGTTACTGTTAGTGTTAGGTTTAGGGTTAGGTTTCTGGTTAGGTTTAGGGTTTGGGATAGTCTTAGGTTTCGGGTTAGGGTTATGGTTAGCGTTCTTGTTTGGGTAAGTGTTAGGGTTAGTGTTAGGGTTAGGTTTAGGGTTAGAGTTAGTGTTCATGTTAGGGTTATGGTTAGGGTTAGGGTTTGTGTTCGGTTTAGTGTTACGGTTAGGGTTAGTGTTAGGGTTAGGGTTAGGTTTAGGGTTAGGTTTAGGGTTCCATTAGGTTTAGGGTTCAGGTTCGGGTTAGGGTTAGGATTAGGATTAGGGTTAGGGTTAGGGTTAGAGTTCGGGTTCGGGTTAGGGTTAGGGTTAGGGTTAGGTGTAACTTTAGCGTTAGGGTTAGGTTTCTGGTTAGGGTTAGGCTTAAGGTTAGGGTTCTGGTTCTGGTTTAGGTTCGGGTTAGGGTTAGGTTTAGGGTTAGCACTCCGTTTAGGCTTAGGGTTAGGTTTAGAGTTAGGGTTCGGGTTCGTGTTAGGGTTAGGGTTTGGGTTAGAGTTAGGGTTAGGGTTATGGTTTGGTTTCGGGTTCGTGTTTGGGTTAGGGTTAGGGTTCGTGTTTGGGTTAGTGTTAGGGTTAGGGTTCATGTTGGGGTTTGGGTTCAGGTTAGGGTTAGGTTTAGGTCTAGGGATTCGTTCCGGTTAGGGTTAGGATTAGGGTTCGGGTTCGCGTTTGTGTTAGGTTTAGGGTTAGGTTTGGGGTTATTGTTAGAGTTTGGGTTAGGGTTAGGATAAGGGTTATGTTTAGCAAGGAGAGAAATGAATTACAATAGATGGGGTACAGAGAGAAGATGGGAGGGGAGGGGAGGGGGGATAGTAGGGGATAGGAAAAGTAGCAGAATACAATAATTACTAATTGGGCATTATATAAAAATGTGGATGTGTAACCGAAGTGATTCTGCAATCTGCATTTGGGGTAAAATTGGGAGTTCATAACCCACTTCATTCTAATGTATGAAATATGATATGTCAAGAGCTTTGTAATGTTGTGAACAACCAATAAAAAAAAATAAACATTAAAAAAATAAACATTAAAAAAAAGGGTTAGGTTTAGGATTAGGTTTAGGTTTAGGGTTAGAGTTAGTGTTCAGGTTAGGGTTAGGGTTAGGGTTAGGGTTAGGGTTAGGGATAGGGTTTGGGTTCAGGTTAGGAATGGGTTTAGGCTTAGGATTATTGTTCGGGTTAGGGTTCGGGTTCGGGTTAGGGTTAGGGGTTAGGGTTCGGGTTAGGGTTACGTTTTAGAGTTAGGGTTAGGGTTAGTATTAGGTTTAGGTTTCGGGTTCGGGTTCGGGATCGGGTTATTGTTAGGTTAAGGGTTAGGGTTAGTGTTAGGGTAAGAGTTAGGTTTAGGTTTAGGGTTAGATGTTGGGTTCAGGTTAGGGTTCATGTTAGGGTTAGGTTTAGTGTTACCGTTCCGGTTTGGCTTAGGTTTAGGGTTACGGTTAGGGTTCATGTTCTGGTTAGTGTTAGGGTTAGGGTTAGGTTTAGGGTTAGGGTTCGGATTCGGGTTTGGGTTAGTGTTAGGGTTAGGGTTAGGTTTAGGGTTCGATTTCGGGTTCAGGTTAGGGTTAGGGTCAGGTTTAGGTTTAGGGTTCGGGTTAGTGCTAGGGTTCGGGTTAGGCTTAGGTTTTGTGTACGGGTTCGGATTCGCGTTAGTGTTAGGGTTAGGGTTAGGTTTAGGGTTAGGGTTAGGGTTAGGGATAGGGTTTGGGTTCAGGTTAGGAATGGGGTTAGGCTTAGGATTATTGTTCGGGTTAGGGTTCGGGTTCGGGTTAGGGTTAGGGGTTAGGGTTCGGGTTAGGGTTAGGTTTTAGAGTTAGGGTTAGGGTTAGTATTAGGTTTAGGTTTCGGGTTTGGGTTCGGGATCGGGTTAGGGTTAGGTTAAGGGTTAGGGTTAGTGTTAGGGTAAGAGTTAGGTTTAGGTTTAGGTTTAGATGTTGGGTTCGGGTTAGGGTTCATGTTAGGGTTAGGTTTAGTGTTACCGTTCCGGTTTGGCTTAGGTTTAGGGTTAGGGTTAGGGTTCATGTTCTGGTTAGTGTTAGTGTTAGGGTTAGGGTTAGGGTTCGGATTCGGGTTCGGGTTAGTGTTAGGGTTAGGTGTAAGTTTAGCATTAGGGTTAGGGTTCTGGTTAGGGTTAGGGTTAAGTTTAGGGTTAGGTTTCGGGTTGAGGTTCGGGTTAGTGTTAGGTTTAGGGTTAGCGTTAGAGTTCGGGTTCGGTTTCGGGTTAGGGTTAGGGTTAGGTGTAAGGTTAGTGTTAGGGTTAGGGTTCTGGTAATGGCTAGGGTTAAGGTTAGGGTTCGGGTTCTGGCTTAGGTTCGGGTTAGGGTTAGGTTTAGTGTTAGCGTTCGGTTTAGGCTTATAGTTAGGTTTAGGGTTAGGGTTCGGGTTCGTGTTAGGGTTAGGGTTCGGGTTCGGGTTGGGGTTCGGGTTAGGGTTAGGGTTAGGGTTATGGTTTGGTTTCGGGTTCGTGTTTGGGTTAGGTTTAGGGTTCGTGTTCGGGTTAGTGTTAGGGTTAGGGTTCGTGTTGGGGTTCGGGTTCGGTTAGGGTTAGGTTTAGGTTTAGGGATGGGTTCCAGTTACGGTTAGGATTAGGGTTTGGGTTCACGTTTGTGTTAGGTTTAGGGTTAGGTTTGGGGTTATTGTTAGAGTTTGGGTTAGGGTTAGGGTAAGGGTTAGGTTTAGGATTAGGGTTAGGTTTAGGGTTAGAGTTAGTGTTCAGGTTAGGGTTAGGGTTAGGGTTAGGGATAGGGTTTGGGTTCGGGTTAGGAATGGGTATAGGCTTAGTGTTATTGTTCGAATTAGGGTTCGGGTTCGGGTTATGGTTAGAGTTAGGGTTCGGGTTAGGGTTAGGTTTAGGGTTCGGGTTAGGG